>NC_056674.1:22237500-22285000 GCF_018350195.1 Panthera tigris
CTACGATGTCAATCGCCATCGCAGTCAAGGAAAAGAGGTCATCCGCCTGGCATGACAACGTTCGAAGAGGGAAGGTCCAGACATTTCTTATAGCACGGGACAAGAAGACAACTATCGTGAGGACGTTTCCTTCTCCCTAGAGAGAGGTAGGGACGAGCCTGGTCTGAGATCCACCCACCTGAAGCTTTCAAGGAAGCTCTGGGGTCCGTTTCCTTGACACCAGAGAGGACAGGTCAATGGCCAACGCTAGGGAGAGACAGGCCCACCCGTTCTGAAGGAGGGGGTCGGCTATGCCCGAGTCTCTATGGAATGTCTTCGTGGGCAGCTCACAGCCGCCTGCCCTTCCTCCCCAAAGCTCTTGCTGCAAGATCTGCCACCGTGAAGGGAACACGAGGCAAGCTGAAGCCTCTGGGAAAGGGTCTGCCCTCGAGCTGCACAGGTAGTACAGGGCCATCAGAAGCTGGCTAGGTGGCCGCTTTCCGGCCAGGTCTGCGAGTGCCAGCCCGTCACCTGGGTGTTCCTGTCTGGCGTGTGCTTTATGCCCATGCCCCTCTCTGGCACATTAACAATCTGTGTATTCATTTATCAGCAGTACATTTTGAATTGTATATTTATGGCACAGTGCACTTTTCATAGCTGAAAATTAATGAACATGCCTTTCTCATAACAAACAAGCACCTGGCTGCAGAGTTAGTAATCGGAAACAGATTTATTTTTATTAGTGTATATGTGGGCAAAATTTCTATTTAAAAAAAAAGGGGGGTACGCTGAAGTTTCAGTGATATGGATGCAGACTGCCAGTGGACACTCCTGGTTTATAAACTCCCATTTCCCATCTCTCCCCGCAACATCGTCGTGTCAGGCACAGCGATGATACCTTGAAAGAGAACGGAGTCATTTGTTGGTGAAGCCCCACTCACCTTGATAAAACAAGTTCTGAGGCTCTCTGCCACGCGCTACCCACCACGGGAAAATACCGTGTCACCAGTGACCAAAGGAAGAAGAAAATTAGCCATCCAACGGCTTTCCGCCGATTTCTGCTTCGGCCCCCAACCAAGTCTCCAGATGCAGTCATGCTTCAGACCAGCAACGCCTCTCGCAGGTTTAGCCCCTCCGGGTTCAGTTACTTGGGAGGGGACTTTAATCCAGTCATTAAAGGTCACCACACACATGCCAAACACACACATTTAGTCACTGAGGAAGAGCACGATCACTGTTTCCTTGGCTGGGTGTTATGATAAGGTCTCAAAAATGGACCGCAGGAGCGGATTCTCAGAGCTAGCCTCGCCTCTCTTTCGGCGAGGGTGTTTTATCCTTTCCAAGCCGGGGCGACTACCTCTTTGTCACACGTCACTTCTAAGCCGGGCCGGTGTCCCCTTGCACACCTGGCCCTCAGCCCCCTCCGGTCCTCTCCGTGGGCTTCAAAGTCCACACAGCCTCAAGTCCTATGTAATTAAATCACATCGGCCTCATCCCCGTGCTTCTCCACCATTGTGTGGCACCTAATTAAGCTTCCTTGGGCAAACTTAGCTAGGAACTCAGTCTTCTCTTCAGCAGAATGGGGTCTCAGTGCTTCGCCCAGCCCCTTGTCACACGCCAGGCAGTGGGATTCGCACACAGAGAAGGTAAACAGAGAGACGGAAGAAAGGTCATCCTTAATGGTTACTGCCCCAGTCTCCCTCCTCCTGGATGGGCCTCTCTTTTATGGAAACTTCTCTTTCCCAGGCCACCCATGGGTCTGCAATGGTAGTCAGAGGGTGCTACCTTAAGCCTAGACCGCCTCTTCTGCCTCCAGCGCCCCTTCTCACCCCACGCTTCTGAAAGCTGGGGGACACATCGAACACCCTTCCCCTCCTCAGGCAGTCAGTGAATGGCGAGCAAGGGCCCTGGGGACACCAGCCACCTCTGGCGCTCGGCTATGTGTCCAGGCCTGGGAGGGTTCGGTTTGCAACGGGGAACTGGTGGCCAGTCACCTCCCTGTCTAAACTGTTGGGCGCAGTGCTGCAGGTGCCTCTCGACAGCTTATGAGAGATGCTTCACTCCATCATTTAATCACCAAGGATGGGCCACTGATCACTCGAAAGGTGCCAGAGTGCACAGGAAAGCAAACAGATAAGACTCCTGCCCTCATGGGTCTTGAAGTTTCATGGGTGAAGAAAGACATTAATCAGATAATTACCCAGACAACTGTCATGATGACAGCTAAACATGGTGACAGAAAAACGTGGGCAATTCTAGGATCATAGCACAGACGATCGATCCATTAAAAATTTGAGCCACCTGGGGCGCCTGGGTGGCTCAGTCGGTTAGACATTTGACTCTTGATTTTGGCTCTGGTTATGATCTCAGGGTTTGTGAGTTGGAACCCCGAGTTGGGCTCTGAGCTGACAGTGTGGAGCCTGCTTGAGATTCTCTCTCTCCTTCTCTCTCTGCCCCACCCCTGCCTGCATGAGTGTTCTCTCTCTCTCAAAATAAATAAATAAACTTAAAAAAAAAATTAGGGCCACCTGCCTGTTTGTCTCTGTTAGTTTCACCTACTAGGTAAAAACAGTCCTACAACTTTAGCCTTAAATGATCATATTTGGTAGCGTTTCAGCTTCCTCTGACTTACTGTTTCTCCTTTGATTATCTTCTAGTTAATCTTTTAACCTTCCCCTTGTCATCTTGTGTTTCTCTTTGTGGTACCTTTTAATTATGGTTTCTTAAGGTCTTTGTCACTGCTTTTTACACTTTACAACTTCATCTTGGTGAAGTTTTATCCTTTTTTCTTTTTTCATAGATTTATTTATTTGTTTTTGAGGGGTGGGGGGAGAATGAGTGAGGGAGGGGCAGAGAGAGAGGGAGACAGAAAATCCCAAGCAGGCTCTGCACTGTCAGCATGCAACTCACCAACCGTGAGATCCTGACTTGAGCAGGAATCAGGAGTCAGACGCTTAACTGACTGAGCCACCCAGGCGCCCCAGGTTTTGTCTTTTTTAAAATCTCTAGCTTCTGGCCCTGTCTATTCTGGGGGTGGGCATTTCATTTTAAAAACTTGTTAACGGCGTTTCATCGTCTTACCATCTCAGGCTGGTGATTTGAAATCCTGTTATCTTTTCATCTTACCCTAGTCAGTCTGATCTTTCTCACTGTTCCCTACTTCAACTTCTAGCTTGTTCCCAATACTCTAATCTCTGACTGGTATCTGTTATTTTTTCTTTCCTTTTCCTTTACTTTTGTCATTTCATTTTGCTTTGCATTTGTATCTTGTAAGCTAGATGTCGTTGGTTCCACGAGCAGGTGAGAAGCCCTGCACAGGGGCGTCACCCTTACCTCCGGGTGACGTCCGTCGTGTGGTTGGTGCCTGTCCCTCCCACTGGCCCTGAAGCCGGCCCCTAGTCCCCCTCACATGATGCCTGTCTCCTTGGATGATGACGATCCCTGAGACACACACCTCCTGAGCAAGTAACCGGCGGAGGGCATGGGCAACAAAACCTCGGAGCAGGGACATATAACCCTCGGCCCAGCTATCCTTCCATGCTGGTCCTCCTCAGCCCCGCGTTCATCTGAGGTTCTGCCGCGAGCTCTCAGACCCCAGCTGTGCAGACACCAGCGAAGGTCCCAACTGGGGAATCACCTGCCGCATAGGGGCGTCGGGTCTGGGGAAACAGGTGGCCCCCCAAGCCACAGGCGCCGAGGTGGTGCCCTGCCCTGTGTGGCCTGTCTGCAGAGCGAACCCGGCACGTCCTCCAGGCCCTGCCTTGGTTTTGGTGCTGTCCCCAGCCACAGAAGTAGCTTCCTTGTTTGGGTTTGGTTTTACCTGATTATAAAACTGGTTATGTGATCATTGCAAAAGATCTACGTAAGGAAGGAAGGTATCGGCCTTAACTCTCTGACCCTGAGATAATCATTCTTAACATTTTGCTTTATACTCTTTCAGATGTTTCTATGAAAAATTGCATATCTAAATATATTTTCACTTTTGCCAAAAAGGGGGGGTCGTATTAGGCCAATGGCTTTGTAATCTGCTTTTGCCACTTCATAATACATTGTGAATATCTTTGTGGGTCGTAAATGCAGACCGACGCTATCATTTGCAATAACTGCACAGGATTCTATAGTAAGGAAATCACAGTTTCTGTAACCAATTTCTTTTTGAAGTACATTTAAATTGATTCCAAAATTTTACTACTATAAACTGGGCTGCAATGAGTATCTTTGGTCAAACATCTTTGATTATCTGATATACATACGCATACACATATGTGAATAATTTCATAAAATAATTGCTAAGGCAATGGGTAGACATTTATTTGGGGGGCTTTGACATGTTTGCCAAAGTATTCTCCAGAAACTTTGCATAAATACAAACACCTACTGGCAGACTAAGAGAGCGTCTGATTTCTCCCAACCCTATATAGACAATACTCATTGTTATCAATCTTAAAACATCTTTGGCAGCCTGAGAAGCCAATACAGAAATAAATAAACTCAAACTATTTTTAATTGTTTTCTGAGATTGCTAATCGGGTGAAATATTTCCATATGTTTACTGACCATTTATTTTTCTTCCTCTGGGAATCACATGCTCACATTTTGAGGATCCTGTAACATGCTCATTACGAACAGGTGTACTGGTGAAAGCTTCTTCAAACCTCAGCTTCCTTAGCCGCAAAATAGAGATAATAGAAATGTAAGTTTCGTGAGGGCAACAGTTGTATCTGTGGGGCCCAGAACAGGCGTGACAGAAGGCAGATATTCAGTGGATATTTGTTGGAAGGAAGGAAGGAGAGCGGGAGGGGTAGAGGAAGGGGAGGAATAACATCTTCCTTATTAAGCTGTGGAAACGGTGGTATTTGCAGGATGTTTCATTCAATTCCTGACATACAGTAAACACTCACTAAATAAGGGCTCTTAGGTGGGCATTTTGTTCTCTCTCGGTTGGGGTATTATCTTTCTTACTGATTTGTGGGCATTTCCTCTGTATTAAGGATACTAACGCTCTACCAGTCAAACTTCCTAACTGGATTTTTTTTCCTATTTCTGAAAATAAAATAAGAGCCTTTTTCTTAAATTTAAAAATAATATGCACTCATGGTAAAAAAAAAAAAACCTCCTAATAGCACAAAAACATATTTTTTTAATGACTAAAAATTATCCTCAATCCTATTGCCCAATTCGTCTGCAGAGAGAGAAAGAGAAGTAAAAAAACTAGAGAGAACAGTGGTGCAGGAACATTTTGGCCCAGGGAGCTGAGACTGGGAAAGTGACGTCTTGCTTCCCAGGGACACTCACAGGTTCCTGACCCCAGCCATCCACAGGTGAGGCCCCCATCACTGTCCTGGCAAGTGGGGGGGGGTGCGGGGGATGAAGAGCTCTCGTACTCCTCAAATTCTTTTTGTTAAAGCCAACTTAGAGAACATTTCTATTGTTTCCACAAAGAATGGGGATTAAGATACTCTCCTAAATTTTCCATACATGGAATCATACTCTACCTGCTGTTTTGTAGCCCACTTTTTTCATTCAACAATATGTCACGGGCATCTTTCCAAGTTAGTAAATACAGGTCAGCCTCACGCATTTAATGGCTGCAAAGATTTCCTTTACTGTTCTTTGATTATTGACCGTTTGAATTTCTTCTTCTCCGAATTGCCTGCCCATGTCCTTTGACAATTTTTCTATTGGAGGATTTGTCTTTTTCTTATTGATTTGCGAGAGCTTTTTTCTTTGTACCAGGAATGTTAACCCGTTGTCTCTCATACATGTGGCAAATATTGTTTCCCATACTGTCTTTTGTAGTTTAGGTTTGAGTCTGAAATATGTGTGTGTGTGTGTGTGTGTGTGTTTGCATGTGCACGCATACTGCTTAGAAGTGTTTAATTTTTATGCAGTCAAATTCATGAAAAAATACTTACTGAACATCACTATGCTAAGTGAACAAGTAGTAAAGTCTGCCAACCTTTACTCTTAGAGTTTCTGGCTCCGATGTTATGACTAGCAAAGGCTTCCCCCTACGATTATAAAAATACTTACATTTTCTTCTAGGTCTTTATGTGTTTCTGTTTGTTTGTTTCGCATTTAACTTCTTGCCACATCTGGGATTTATTTTGGCCTAAAGAATGAGTTAGAAGTCCAAAATAAAAAGAAAAGAAAGAAAGAGGAGGAAAGAAAAAGAAGAAGAAGGACAAGGCTCAGCGTTCCTAAACAAATTCATCACTCGCCTCAGGGATTTTACCCCAGCGTCTCCTACTGCTTTGCTGGGTGAGGCCCATAGAATTCAAACTCTGCTGTCCAGCCGAACCCTCTTAGTTTGCTGGATGGGCAATAAAGGCACCTCAGATCTTTTGTCCTTTTTCCTAAGAAAATAATATATGATGAGAACACCTGGGTTCCTATCGGCTAACGATGACGTGATGAAGAGTCTCTCCCGTTAAATCTCCCGGCTGTTCCCCAGAGAGGATCCAGCCAAGGTGGCCCTCTCTCCCCATGGTGAACTTGGCCTGGCTGTCCAGTTTGATCTCTCTGACTAGTCACTATTTCCCATGGCGGGCATCCTGCCCCTGGTCACCTGCCACCCTGAGTGTAAGCAAATCTCCGCTCCCTGGTGCTACTCAGCCAAAGAGAACCCTTGTCACCTGCACCTCTGGCCAGCCCCGCCCTGTTCCTGAGCATACAGACCGACTACCAGAAACTGGCTCATCGTGTGCAATTTAGTTCAGAAAAGAGATCCGTCAGATTCAGGACCGGCAATTCACCTTGCAGTTACATTTTCATTTAGCTTCCCACCACTCAAGGCAAGTGGCTCAATTCTCCCTGGAGTGTATATGACACCTAAGGCATTTGGCCAGGTGGGTCCTTCAGGCAAAGAGCCGGATATGTCAGCTTGGTCCCTGTCAGCTGCAAGATTTTTGTCTACATTAGTTAGCAGATTCAACTCTTTCAGACTTTGCCTCTCCCCTCCCCCCCGCTCTTCTGCCCTCTGCCAAAATCCTCTGCAGGTTCAGGTGTCGCCCCTGGACCCCATCCCTGAGATCCCAGTGTGCAAATGAGTTCCCTAAGGACCAGAAATGACTCTGCCACTGGTGTGGTCCTCAGAGGTTCTGTACAAGATACAGAATTATTATGAATCAACTTCTATTTCCTCACTTACTTACGTGAGCATCTCAGGCGTGCGTTACTCTTGGCATTGACTTGGTGTTTAAGAAGCAGGGACACTGAATTGGAGTTCACTTCAGTTTCATAAAATCAGCTCCCGACCGCTCAGGTGATGGAGAAGGCAGGGTCAGGGCCAATGGGAAGGGTTCAAATAGGACAGGGGAGACCAGCGTGAAAAGGTGAAATGCAGCCATTGTGCCAGCAGAGATAGGAAATAGAGTTTCTGAGGTGCACGATGTAGAAGCAAACACTAAGAGGATCTATAAAGTGTGTGCGGTGGGTAAGCGTCTGAGCTGTGACGTCAGATAATCCTAAACTGAATCAAGTATCTGCCATTTGCAAGCAAATGACCTCAAGCTGTTCACTTCTCCAAGCCTCAGCTTTCTTCTCAATAAACTAGGAATGACCATAGTCATGCTTACCATTTAGGGACATTTTGTGGAGCACATGGGATAAAACACCCATAGGGTTTAGCACTGTATCTGGCAAGTAATAAACTCTCCGTAAATATGAGTAGTGATTGTTGTTGTTACTGGCATTCAATTGTTAATCCCTTTAGTAAGGCAGGGGGGTAGGTGGGAACCTTTTCAAAAAGGAAATAATCCTACCTGATACCCATATTTGGGGTCTAAGGCTCTGTACTCAGGGTAAAAGGCTAAACTTCTGTGTGACCGGTCCAGACCTTCAGTCACACATCCTGAAGAAATCCCAAGAGGAGGGTCGATAAAAAGCGCAAAGCCAGAAAGGAGCTCAGTGAACAGCCTCACACTCCCATTCCACAGATGGAAGGACTGAGGGTCTGAGAGTGAGAACGGTCCCACAGCAAGGTGGTGGTACTGCTAGGATAAGACTCAAAGTCCTTGCCTTTGTGGCCCATCTCTCCTCATTTTACTGAGACTGTTGGACCAGGGGCAGCCATGGGCTGTCAGAGCATCACCAAGCCATCCCACGTGGAATTTAAGCCCACCCCAAGAAAACATGTGCTCCAAGGGAAATGATTTAAAACAATCTAAGAAACACTTTAGAAAAATTTTAGCTATCTTAGCTTGGGCTGCTATAACAAAATATCATAAACTGGGCGGCTTCTCAACAACAAAAATTTATTTCTGTCGTTCTACAGGCTGGAAGTCCAAGATCAGTGTGCTGACCCGATGTGGTTCTGATGAGAACATGCTTCCTGTCTTGGCGACAGTTGACTTCTCCTCGTATCCTCCCATGGTGGAAAAGGAGCAAAGCAGCTCTCTGAATTCTCACAAGGGCACTAGTATCATTCAGGAGGGCACCACCCTCATGACCCAAAACCTCCCCAGAGCTCCAGCTTCAAGTTCCATCACACTAGGGATTAGATTTAAAAATGAAATTGGGGCGGACCCAAACATTTACTCCTTCACATCAGCCTCATGGGTTAAAGATGGCTGGCCCTCAAAGAAGGACTTGGAAGTACTTCCGGAGAGAGTGCCACCTTGACTTTGGATTCTGAAGACCCCTGTGGGCAGGCCCGCAGGCCCTTCTGGGATCAGTCACGGGAGGGACCTTCACCACATCCTCACTCACCCACCATCTTTCCCTCACCCCTGCCCGTTGCAGCCCCTGAGCAATGATCTCTACCAAACCCTTGCTGGATGTGCATTATCCAAGGCCAAGAGGAATTCAGGTCTCCAAAGACCTTTTTCTTCTCAGCCTTGAGGTCAAGGGAAGCTAAGAGAGCTAATGTGCCTGGAGAAGCCCAAATGTGACTGCTTTGCAAAACAAAATAAGACAGGCACGTAAAACTTTTAAAACGTGTAAGGCACATTTTGTGTAAGTCTGGTGTAAAGTCTAAGATCGGGATGTTTGGAGATGCGATATAAAGTTACTTTATTAAAATAGTATGACATTCTAACACTCCACACATATATACATACACATAGAGATAAGTCTCTTTTATCTGTATAGATAGGCCCTCAAAAAGGAGCAGATACTGTATATAGAAACACGTTTTTCTATTGATTGTGATTATATTATTGGAGATGAGCTCTTCTGGAAAAAGAGGTGGTCTTTAAATATATCAAGCATCATGCAATAATGTAGCAATTTATTAAGATTACACATTTTAAGTAAAAATTAGAATTCTATTTCAATGGCATTTGAGAAAAAAAGAAGAAGAAGAAAAAGAAGAACCAAATATGAGTGAAAAATAGCCAGGCTTATTTTTGTTCTTGGCACTGTAACCTACAGGCGCAAATGAAAACAGCAATGACGACTCAGCCGAACAACATGGAGCGGCTGGGAGGCACAGCGGTCCCTCGCTGCCCACACCCCACAGTGTCCCACAGGCAGTGGTGCACCTGGGTGGGTGGGTGGGGCACCTGTTGGACAACTGTTGGGCAGTGGATCGCATTGCCCTGAGCCTCCGCCCCCTGCTGTGAAATGGGTGCCCTGGCACCCACCTCATCCAGACAGCCAGATGAGGAAATGAGCAACTGGGGGAGCCCACACCTAACTGATTGCATATGGCGGACGGGGACGTGGCTAGAAGCTCAGCGAGTGAGACTTCTGGGGTTTCCCACTCATCCTGGTCCTGCTCAGGTCTTCTGTGTTGAGTCTCTGCATGACAAGCATGGGAATGCGCACACACACACACACACACACACACTGTGTTCACACACACAAACACAACCCCACCCTTAAACACTCGTATGTGCAACACTGAAGCGGTCTCCTTTGAAAAGCACTATTTTAAAATGCAACAGTCCGATATAAGGCAGAGTCCTGTGGCCTCTCCTGGAGCACCATTTGGCCTCCTAGCCCCCCACGGGGCACAGGGTAGGAGGGCAGGAGCTGTGCTGAGTCTAGGGCTGCATCGTAGGGTGCTGTGAAAATGAGGGATGCAAAGTCACATTTGAGTGCCTTCACTTTGAAAAAAGGAAGAAAATGTGGGCTTGAGTCAAAAGTCTCCTTTGGTGATAAAGATTACCGTGCAACAATAGAGCGAGATGTGTCAGAGGCTGCCCCTCTCTCATCCACACGGGATGCGTCCCCCTGCATGCTGGGTTATTGTGCATAAGGAATGACCTAGCCAATGGGAAGCCTATGGGTGGCTTATGCATGTTGTGATAAAATGTAAATGCACTAGAAAGGTCACGAGCAGAGTGATCATTACCATTGTGGAACTCTGACCAATTTGCCATTCAAGAGCATCATCGATGACTCAAGCCATTCACCGTGCCTCTTAAATACACACACCCGGGGGCACACCCACAACGGATGGGCATTGTGGCTGCCAGTGTCTCTCCATGTGTGTGTCAGCACCTGCAGATGCTGCTTCTCTGGCATTTAAGGAGAGGAAGGGGGAGGGGGAGGATTACCACAATGTCTACCGATTTGACCACTAATCCTCTACCTTGGAAAGGACGTTCAAGCCTCTGAGCCAAGCTCCCCCAGAGGGCACGCACTTTGGGGTAGAACTCACTCACTCTCACCCCTACACAGAAGGAGGCTACACCAGCATCACAGAACACAAGACTGCCCCTGCCCCCATGGAGACCCAGCTCACCACAAGGAAAGCCCCTGCTCTGGGCCAGCCTCAGACAGTCACTGTCACATGTATCCACAGTGACCTTGAGCATCAAGGGCATTCAAAAGGCCCAGAACTGTGCCCTCCGAACCCCCCATCTTTACATTTGGCCTCCCAAATGTCACTTCCTACCCACTAACTGCCTCTGCTGCCTTCCCCCATCTGCAGTTCCAAGAGCAATGAAATGAGGGATTTGTTCATTCAAACAACAAATTTTCACTCCCATTCTATGCAGCTCCCCATGCTGGTGTTAATCAACCCACAGCTCACTGCCCAGACCACTGCTGTGGAATAGGACGAGTATATGGATCATTAGCTGCCTCCTCTCTCCTCCTCATGGAGGAAACACTAAGAGCCTTAAAAAGATGTTTGTGAAGGCCCATGGCATTCCCAGGAGTGATCATGTAGGCTGGTGCAGGATAGGGCAATGCAGGAGAGCTTCCTGGAAGAGGTGGCCATCCGGCTGAGCCTTCAAAGATAAGTAGAAGTTTGACAAGTTAAGAGGGCAGAAGACATTCCACAGAAAGGAAATGGAGGGTATAAATGGACTAAAGTGTTTCCAAAATAAGCCAGTCCCCTTTGCATGAATTCAGGGCATGGGGAAAGGGCCAAGGCCAAGAGCAGGAAGAGCAACCCAAGGTTCAGGTTCCCCTTACACCTGGACACTAGGTCCTCCAGAAGCCTCGTGAGAGTGCACATTCCTTCCTTCAGTAAGTTCATCCAACAAATATATGTTGGATCCCAACTATGTGCCAGTCCCTGCATCGTGCATCTTTATGCAAAGTGTTGTCAGTACAGTCAGGGGACTGAAAATTATTTCTGCAACTGTATATCTTGATTCCCTCGACTGTTCTGACAAAGGCAAAGCACGCTACCCACTGCTGAAACCATCATCTCAACAGGCTGGCCTCCCTGCACTGCCTCGACTACAGTCTCTTGCTGTAACTTCTTTGGCTTCACATCTTGCTTCCGTGAGCACATATCCTTCCTGCCGCTCCGTGACACAGCACACTGGGTCACTCCACGACCCGTTCACACTGTGAATCCCAGCCTGATGAGCCTTTGGAGCCCGGAGGATTTTCTTCAATCAGAAATACCTATGAAGAGCCCCCTAGGCTGAGACTGAGTCAGGAAACCAGTCCCAAGTTCCACTATGAATGTGCAACCTTGGGCAGGTCCTTTCTGTCCTGCCAGTGAAATAATATATTTACATATTATATCTCCCCACCCAATATTCTATAATTCTATAGACAATTGCCTTTCTCTCCACTGGATACACCAGTATGCCTACTTGCTTGTTCAGAGATGAGCTCAGTTTCCTTCCAGAACCCTCCTTGCACTCTCTTTGTCTCGTACAGCACAGGATCTGTTTATTCATTTGTCCAACAAATGTTTATTGAATGCTAAGTAGCAGATACCACTGCCGGCATGGGGGGCAGAGCAAGCAGACAGAACTTCCTCCCCACCCCCACCCCCGCCAACCCCCAGAGCCTATCACCTTCTCTGAACTGCCAGGATGTCTTCACTTGGCATCTCGCGCAGCATTACCTACATTTCATAGCCAAGGTCTTATTTTCTCGTGTCTTTCCATGAAGAAACATGCACATAGTGAGCCCAATTAAGTAATATAATACAGGAAGTACAAAGAGTTTACAAGACTTACTCAGTGCCTCAATGCTACAAAACATAGCTGGGCAAGGACCAAAGTCTTCTGGCTCTTGGCCTAGCTCACAGTCACCTGCTGAACAGTTTTTGGCCACGATGTGTAATCACAGGAAACATCCGCTAAATCCATGCCCGTGTGGTTAGTGGTACATAGAGGCATCTTTGAGCCCTTAAAGAAGACTCTCAAAAGGGCCTGTAGAGCCTAGAAATAAAGCCAAGCATATATAGTCAACTAATATCTGACGAGGGAGCCAAGAATACTCAATGGACAAAAGACAGCCTGTTCAATAAATGGGGCTGGGATAACTGGATAATCATATGTAAAAGAATGAAACTGTACCCCTATCTTATGCCACGCACAAAAATTAACTCAAAATGGATTAAAGACTTAAATGTGAGACCTGAAACCAGGAAAGTCCTAGAAGAAAACACAGCAATAAAGCTGCTTGCCAATGGTCTTGGTGATGATTTTCTGTAGAGGACACCTAAAGCATAAACAACAAAATCACAAATAAACCAGTGGGGCTATGTAAACTATAAAGCTTCTGCACAGCACAAGGAGCCATCAACAAAGTAAAAGGACAACCTACTTCCTATTTACGGGAAAAAATATTTACAAACCTATATATCTGATAAGGGGTTAGTATCTAAAATATATAAAGAACTCCTACAATCCAATAGCAAAACACCAAATCACCTAATTTAAAAGTGAGCAAAAAACCTGAATACACATTTTTCCAAAGAAGACATACAAAAGGCCTATAGGTACACGAAAAGGTGCTCAAATCCCTAATCATCAGGGAAATGCCGAAAACCCCGGTATCACCACACCTGTGAGGATGGCCATTATCATGAAGACAAGAGATAACAAATACTGGCAAAGATGTGGAGAAAAGGGACCCTGTGCGCTGTTGGGAATGGACACTGTCACAGTCACTGTGGAAAACAGTATGGAGGATCCTCAAAGAATACAAATAAAACTATCATATCATCCAGCAATCCCACTTCTGGGGATATATCCAAATGAAATGAAAATACTGACTCAAAAAGATATCTGTATCCCCCACGTGCATAGCAGCACTATTTACAAACAGCTAATACATGGAAACAACCTAACTTGTCCATCAGTGGATGGATAAAAGGATGGATAAAAAAGATACAATATATATACATAATGGAATATTATTCAGTCATAAAAAAGAGGAAGTCCCGCCATCTGTGAAAACATGGATAGACCTTGAGGGCATTATATAGGCTAAGTGAGATAAGTCAGACAGAGAAAGGCAAACACTATACGATCTCACTTACATGTGGAATCTAAAACAAAAACAAAAAGAGACTCCCAGAAAAGGAGATTAGACTTGTAGTTGCCACAGGTGAAGGGTGGCGGAAGGGGGGAATTGAAGGAAAGTGGTCAAAAGGTACAAGCTTCCAGTTAGGAGACAGGTGAGTACTTGGGATGCACTTAGCACTGCCGTGTGATGTAAAGGAAGGTTAGTAAGCGAGTACATCCTAAGAGTGCCCCTCACCAGGTGAATTTATTTTTCCTTTTTTCTTTCTTTTCTTTTTATTGCCTCTACATGAGAAGATGGACGTTAGCTGAGCCTATTGGGATCACTTCACAATATGTGTAAATGCTGCACATCTTCAACTTATGGTGATGTATGTCAACTATTTTTCAATAAAACTAGAAAAAAACTGAGGGGTACCTGGTGGCTTAGCTGGTTAAGCATCCGACTCTTAATTTTGGCTCGGGTCAAGATGTCACAGTCTGTGAGATCAAGCCCCGCGTTGGGCTCTGCGCTGACAGCCTGAAGCCTGTTTGGGACTGTCTCACTCCCTCTCTCTCTGCCCCTTCCCCACTTGTGCTCTCTCTCTCAAAAATAAATAAACATTTAAAAAAACTAGAAAAAATGAAAAATAAAGGTGAGAAAGAGAGGCTCTGGAAGTTACTTTGGGCTGTGCCACGTATCCCACTTTTATGCCATGCGTTAGACCGAGAGACAGATGGAGCCTCTGCATTCCTAGACGCTGAGCTCCAAGGGTATGTGGGACTGGTCAGAAGCATCATCACTACTTGTACCTTAAAGTCACAAGGTCAACTGTCACACTCCCCAGACAGCAGATTCACCTCCGCCTTACCCAAGAGGCTTCGAAATCCAAGCAGAAAGAGAGAAAGGGCTACGTGAATTTCCAAGGCTGAGAAAGACGACTGTGACTCTGCAAGGTGTCCAGTGCTCCTGGGGACGACAGCTGTCCCTGGCGCAGACTGTGCATGTGCTGGGACCCCAGCCTTTAGCTTGAGTGGTCCAGTCGTAACCGCTCCTCCCAGGGGTCTACCAGTCACCCCTGCGTCCCTGCCGGCCCTCTGTGGGGATTCCCAGGCCAATTCTGTTCTCAATTCAGAATCAAATATCCCGATTTTTCTAAATAATGTTTCTAGGTACAACTAACTATTCACGTGTTCTGGACCTTTGTTGAAGAAGAGTTTTTGATTTTAGGGGGGAAAAAGAGGTTAAGTAGAGGAAAGAATAATGAGGAGAAAGGCAGAGCAGCTCAGATGCCTGATCCTCCTGTGCGGTGACCATTCCCTCCAGGGCTCTGGGAAGAGTTGCAAGCTCCCCAGGTATGAGGAGAATCACAGAAAACCTGAGCCCCTCCTAAACTTGAGATGCTTAACACATCATTTCTGCCTGATGCGCGGCATTCAGAATTTCATGGAGCCTAGAGGGACGTCTGAGCCAGGACCTGGTGCGGGGGAACATCCACAGCGCAGAATTTAAGAGACCTCAGCATGATCACATGTTGCCTTCTCGAGACTTCCAAACATGGCCAACCTCTGGTGTGTCTCTGAAGGACGGGGATGGCTTCAAAGAACTCTCAGTCCTACCACAAACACAGTGAGTGATGTGAGAGTTTGAATTTCTACCACCTGGATGCTCTAAAAGGTTCCAAATTATGGATTTGTTTTTCTTCTTTCTCTTGGTCTATGTGTCTATAAAATGAGCCTTTTAATCCAGCAAAGCTTGTCACATTTTCAATTTCTGTGCTAAGTAAAACAACAAAAAGTAAATTAGTGTTGCATATGTAATGGACATTAGAAAAAAAAGTCTGAAGGAAATTCTATTAAGCCCACTGCCTGGTTACCTCGTTCTTAACATGGGTATGCCTGTTTCTAAAGCAAAGCCTTACATTTTCTCTAACAAAGGTTTGACGTTCACTAAAATGTCAGCTAAAGTTGCCAATAAATACTCACGGCTGGTGACTGGGCAGGGAGGGAAGGTTTAGTTACCCACGTTTTCATTAGTACACATGCTGACGAAAAAAAAATCTTTTAGTACTTAAAAACCAAAGTCATGACAGCTGCCCAGAACTATTTGTGCTGAGGGATGGGCAAACAAAAAGAAAGAAAGAAAGAAAGAAAGAAAGAAAGAAAGAAAGAAAGAAAGAAAAAAAAGTGAGTAATAGCAAGGAAGATATTTAAGGAAAGCAATGATTGAACTTTAAAAAAATACTGCAGACTCAAAATGCTGGCGGCAGGCTGACTGCTATTTTAACCAAAGCCGCTGATTTCTGAGAGGTCTTCTGCTTTTACATATTTACGTCTTGCAAATGTTGGGCGTTATGGCGCTGAAATAGGTGTGGCTGACTTTGAAATTCAAGCTCATGGCGTCTGTGGTCCATGAACCCGTCCCGATAGGGCTGGCTAGTCAGAAGCAAAACTGGCTAGTTATGAAACTACCATAGTATATGCTTTATCTGCACCGCATTTAAAGGATTTACCTATCTATCCCGCTGCAGACCCACTCATTGAGTAAGAGCCAACAGCATATGATTGTGTTAATTAATCTGCTATTGTGAGTAAAGGAACAGCTGCAGTGGTCTCGTGGATACGTTGTCAAAAGAAAACAATGTAATGTTAAGCCTCTGACTGCATATTCTGTTACAAAGAAGGTTTACGAGAAGTTAAATTCATAAATCACAGATCATTTTTATAATAATAATAAATAATATCTGACCTTTAAAAGGAAGGTTTGAGTGTTCTTAATTTCGGCTTGAAATATGTTCTGATATATGATACCTAAGCTTTAACCCAATTCTTTGTTTTGAAAACAAACATTCCCCAGAAATGATGGGAAGGGGAAGGAGCTATAGAAATGACCTCTGACTGTACGAGATACATGCCATTGTAGTTCTAACAAAGATCAGAGCCCAAAATATCAAGTTAAAAGAAAAACTTGTTGGCATGCGTCCAATGTCTCATATAATAAAAACGCAATTTCTAATACTATGCAGAAATGGAGAGAAAGGGGACATTCATTATGGGGAACACACATATTATTTACATGGGCTTTATCTTTCTTTATGCAGATAAGGCACAGAGAGCACTTTCTGTCTAATTAATATTCTGTGCCCCTCCATGATCCAACCTTCCCACCCCCATCCTCGCCCAAAATACAACCAAGACTCTGTGCCCACCCCCTGTGTACATATAGCCAGTTAGCAAGAAGGCAAGGGAAGGTACCCTTAGACAAAGGGAAATAAAATCTTGTGTTCTGGTGCTTAATCCAGGGCAATAAACTGTAGCAAAAGTCAGAAGGAAAACACAAGACTGATCAAGGAATATAAAGTTGAGCTATGGCTAATGGGATTTGGTAAAGAATAACGTCTTGTATATTTTTGAAGAGCACTCATTTGGAAAAAAAAAAAAAATGCTGGGCTCCCCCAACAGACCCCCGGGAGAGGAGTCCACGCCCTTTGACCTAAGTCGTGCATGCCTATTCCAGGCGATCTGGGGACACGGGATGGTGACCTTGTGCTTTCTAGCACCTCTTATTTCCAAAGAATTTTTCTTAGTGCATGGGCCTCAACATTACTCTGTTTCAGTCCCACCCCTCCCCAGCCCCCTTTTTAGATGAAAAAGCCATTTAAGAGGGAAACCATAGGGTTTGATCGGGGAAGCACAGGGCAGAAGACACGGATGAAGTGGGTTTGATCTGTGCGTCCCTTCCCTTTGTTTGGGGAGCTCACAACAAAAGGGAGCTATTTTTAGCTATGGATTGGCATTGTATTACCAGGTACGTGTATCGACCTGATAAAGAGAGGGACTCTGGAGCCCCCGCCCCCAACAAACACTGTGGTGTCATTTGCAGCAAAGCTCAGAGGCCCCAGGAAGGCAAACTTGGAAGAACAATCTTAACCCGGAAAAATTCCCTAACCAGGAGATGGAAAGTCTCCAGCTTATTTTGCTTACCTGGTTACCACTGAAGGAACAATACCCCCAGAGTGCTGTTCTTTCAGAATGGTGCTTCTCTTGGATGCCATTTTAAAGGGGTTTATGGGGAGGAAAATTATCATGGAGTGGTAATTATACAAAACACCCTGCCCCTTGAGTCAGGACACAACTGACCATTTATTCTCAAGAAGGCAGGCATCATGGCCATCCCCCACATCAACTGAGGCTCTCTGGAACGCCCTGGTAGACGCTTAAATAGTTCAGTGCTCTTCTGACTGGACTTTCCATATTTACCCTGCCCCCCCACACCCCAGCCTCCCACCCAGACCCCCGTGTCTCCAGTGCCCCCTCACTCCTGCTCCCTGCTGACACCCCCAGCCAGGGTTCTGCCCGATAAGCAGCTGGCCTATTAGTCACCACGCTGGGGCGCCTAGCAAACAAAGTCTTCATTATTACCAACTTCTACATTTTTTTCTTCCAAATCCAAATTTTTCACTTTAAAATGTAAAAGCTTTATTTTTTTTTTCTTACACCAAAATAAAAAACTCTTCAGTGGGCAATCTGGAATACTTGACATTTCCCAGGACTATACCCCAGCAAAAGACACCATCAACCTGGGGAGCCTAAGGACATGCTTAGGAGAAAGTGGCCTTTGGATAACAATGGTGCCTTATTTTTGCTTCCAGGAAGAGTATGTGGGAGAAGGGAGAAAATGCCCATCACTGGCCAGTGCAGAAGTTTCTTTAAGTGAGTAACGTTATCTACACGGAAAGGGAAAATCCATGGTGACCCCATAAAGAGCCCACGGAAGAGCAATTTGAAACCAGAAGTCGGGTTTCTGTTTCTGCCATGACCAACAAAAGGATGTGACCACCATTTTCTCATCTGTAAAATGGAGATCTAAATATGATACATCGAGAACTCCCTCCCAGAGGGGGAAAGGGTCTACAAATAGTAAAATGCTAATTTTGAATACTTACGAGTCTTCTGCCCCAATTGGATTGTCTCCCTAGTCACAGGAGTGGTCCCCACATTCTAAAGCTTATCAAAAACGGATGGGAAGGAAGATTGTGTTTACTCAGCAGCAAAACTATGTGCTAGTCTAAGGAGTGGTCAACTTGGTTAAAAAAAAAAGGAAAAAGTCAGCAATGGCTTTTATCCTCCAAAACCCAGCATTGTCCTTGCTGGTTCCCACACACTAGAGCCAATGGAGGGCCTTGTAAACCTTCAAACTCACTTCAAATACACGTGAGGTGCATAAGAAGCTCTCGGTATAGGCGGCTGGTTTTCAGCGCCTGTTGGCTTTGTCGCAAAGCCTGCGGAACAGGAGGCAGCAAATATATGTCATCAAGTACCCTCGGGCCATTTGGATTTTACTTTTCCTTCTTTAGCCTCTTAAATAACCTTCCACGTTTTATTTATAAAAGCGTTCCATACTTGTAGGAGATTTGGAAAATGGAGAAAGGTATAAACAAAAGAAACTGAAAGCCATTTTTAATTCTACCCCCTCACTATGACTCTTCAAGTCAGGCGTATGCACTTAACTGTGATTAACACGTCCGTATTCAAGCAGAAACAAAATGGTGATTGTGTTTAGTTTCTCATCCCATTCTGTCACTTAAAAATAATATTCTGAGGGGCGCCTGGGTGGCTCAGTCAGTTAAGCGTCCGAGTCTTGGTTTGGGCTCAGGTTGTGATCTCAGGGTTCATGAGTTTGAGCCCCGCGTCGGGATAGGCGCTGACAGCACAGAGCCTGCTTGGGATTCTGTGTGTGTGTCTCTCTCTGCCCCTTCCCTGCCCATGCTCGCTTGCTCTCTCTCTTTCTCTCTCCCTCTCAAAAATAAATAAATAAACATTAAAAAATAATAATATTCCAAGAATGGTTTGAAGTTATTGTTCTTGAGCATCATATTCCATGACTTCATTCCATCATCTTTCTGTGTTTTGCTTTAACATCCCTGTCTAACTGAGCATTATTCCAAGAGACGAGGGCCTCGTCCTCTTTAAGGTTTAGAAGACGGTCTTGCTGCCCCAGCTCTCAAGAGCCCGAGGTCCCGAACAAGAACTTGAAGTGTGGGTTTGAGGTTCTCTGCACCAGCATTCTGAGACGGCCGCTGTGGCCCCTGGGCCACGTCCTGATTTTCCCTGATCTATCTGTCAAGAAACCTCAGTTAGCAGCCCCAGCACTTAATGAGGCTCTAATGCTGTGGGAAGTGGAAGTAATGTATAAAACGAAGAACAACAATAATTCAACATAAGCTGAATTTAAGAGTACTATAAAAGCATAAGCCAATCTCCGACAAAAAGGAGACATCTTGCTAAAAACCGCATTAGCAGCCAACACCAGCCCTGGCCACTTATCTCTTCCAAGGGGAGCAGCGAGTGGGGGCGGCTGTCCGTCTATGTGCAGCCCAGAGTGGCCCTCAGCTCTGGTTCCAGCATCACACCCCTCGAGCTGCCCTCTACCCCACCCTGCCTTCTTGCTTTCAGAGAGGGGGGCAGAGTGAATGCCACAGGAACGTGTCTGTGTGATTCAACCCTGGGAAGAATCCGTCGAGACGCTCAGATTTTTAAAAAGTAGCTATCAGTTTTTCCTTTTCAAAATTTTTAAAATGAATACGAAGACCTGCTCCTGGTGGAATGAAAGAGATCACATCTCATCAGTAATGGACGCAGGGAGAAGAAGAAAACACATCTCCAAATGCCAGTGACAACATCAGGAATTAATTCAGGAAGAGCCCTACAGAAACAGCTGGATGTATTGAGCACTTCTCGAAGCCAGGCTTAGGGGAGTCCCGCCGCCCCTCCAATACACGCCGGGATAGCGGGCCACCTTCACAGGCCAGTAAGGTTGTCGAGTGCGGGATTAAAGGACAAAGGAGACACGCTGACTAGCATTACATAGATAGATCCATCTGGGTCCAAGCCGGGCCTGTGTGTTAGAAGACCAGGCAGGTACTCTGACAGTCACCCAGGCTGGGAAGGAATCTATAAGCAGATGTCAGTCTCGGATCAGATTCAGTGGCAGACCGAGAAGCGAAGCCACGAGAAACGGCTACCTGTGAGACACCCTGGCTCCCGGCAGAAGCCCTAACTGCTCTGCGTAATATTTCTGGAGCAAGTTGCATCCTGATATTTTAAGCTGAGAGTTTTATTGCTGCTGAAACCATACAGTTGAAAAGGAAATTGAACAGCCTTCTCTCTAAATCATCTGATTTATAGAAATTGAAATTGATTCATATAATTGGAGACCACTAATTATAGGAGTTGAAGAAGAAAGATTGTATGCCAAAGTTCTAATTGCTCAACTATCGGAGTTAGTCAAGATTTGTTTCAGGGAATGGGGAAAATTGTCATTTTCTCTGGAAATCCAGGGAATATGATCAGTAGGCTGGTTTACTACTACTGTGTCCTTGCTTCTTACTTCAGGTTTCGTAAGAACAAAACAGTAAGTTTGACCTTCCTAAGATGCGCCAGGGGGTTGATTTTTCTAATTCATTTTTTATCATTATGGAAGCAATGCTACACGATAGAAAATACAGGAAAGACAAAGGAAGAATGGCCCAGAACGTCACGCGTGCCGTAATTATTTTAGCGTGCCTCCTTCCCTGCTCTTCTGTACCCGTCTTTTCCCGTGGCCGTGCTCACGGTCCACTTTCGGTTGTGTTTCTTTCTTTTGTTCTTGTGCACAGTCCTGAAAAACCATCATTTTAATTGACTGCGCAACTGTCCATCAAGGAGACCTGGTTCCATGGAAAACCCAATGCCATACATTTAGCTCAATTCCCGTCTTAATTTTTGACATCTTAAATGATGCTATAATGAACATTTTGCGCATATAGCTTTTTTCACACTTTGGATAAATTCCTTAAAATAGATCCTCAGAAGTAGAATTACTGGGTCAACGAGTCTAACGTGTTATTACTCTTGATAGGTATTGACAAATTGTCTTCTGTGGGGACGTCAGCCATTTAGAATGCCACCAGCATTATTGCGAGTCCTGGTTCTCTGTCTCCTCGGCAGTCGGCAGATTTAGTTTTTAATATTTGTGAAAATTCAAGAGACCACAAATGGTCACTGGATTCTTGATTCAAGGTTGCAATTTTTTAATACTAGAGCGGCTCATCTGTGTTCCTTGTATTTAGCAGTTTCAGTGCCTCTGAGGCGAATTATTGGCACTTGCCCTTTAGCTGAGCCAAGGAAATATTTGTGGAGCAACAGGACCAAGTAGACCAAAACCAGACAAGTGATTACAGAAAACACATACGCCACATGTAGACTGAGGGCCCCTCTCCCCTTCCTGGTAAGCGTGATGCAAGCCACTACAAAACGAGAGCACTCCTTTACTGGGCCCTGGGCTCGGGCTGCATCCTCGCCAGTCTCTGCCTCTGAGCCCATCTTCTCTCCTGCTATGGGTTCTCCAGGCTGGCAGTATGATAAAAGCAGGCTTGTAACATCTTCCTCTGAAATTTGATTTTGCTAATGAGGTAGACCAAATTAAGAAAAAAACCTGAGAAAGTGACATTAATTTGGAACAACCAAACAAAAACCAACAATAGTTTGATTTTCCACTCTACAAACCTTATAGCACTTTACAAACAAAGTAATTAATCCTTATAACAAAGAAGAGATATGCCCCCCCTTTCCTGAGTCCCAGAAAAATTAAGAGCCATTACACTGAGTTTGAGTCTTTGCTAAAGGGATCAAGAGAAGACAGGTGGAAGGAAGGAAGGAAGGAAGGAAGGAAAAGGAAAGGAGGAAAGGAGGGGGGAGGGAGAGAGGGAAGGAAGGAATGAGGGAGGGAGAGAGAGAGGGAAGGAAGGAATGAAGGAGGGAGGGAGCGAGGAAGGAAGGAAGGAAGGAAAGAAAGAAGGGAGGGAGGGAGGGAGGGAGGGAGGGAGGGAGGGAGGGAGGGAAGGAAGGGGAAATAAAAGTCCACTATTAGCTCAAGAGAACCAAGCAAGGAGTGCATGTGTCCTGCACAGAGGTGAGCTTTTAGAAGGCTAGAGGACATCTGGAATAGACAAATCTATAGGGACAGAAAAGAGATTAGTGGTTTCCTAGGGCTGGGAGTGACCAGGGGATTTGAGCTAATCGTGAAAGGGTATAGGGCTTCTTTCTGAGGCGATGAAAATGTTCTAAAATTGATTGTGGGGAGGGTTCACAATTCTGTGAACATAATGAAAATCACTGACTTACACACTTTGCATGGGTGAATTGTATGGTTTGTGAGTTATATCTCAATAAAGCTGCTACAAAAAAAGAAAATAGCTAGAAGCTTGCAGGAATCCATGTAATGAGAGAGAAGTGCAGGAGCAAATCACTGTTATCCCAGGGAAAGAAAAAGAACAAGGAAAAACAGTTACTAGATATATTAAAGAAGTGAAAAGAGAACTATACGGCCGGATTTGGATTTCTGGAACATTCATTCATTCAGCAGAATGAGAGTATGGAGTGTATGGAGTGTTTCCTGGGGGTGATAGGAGGTTGGGGGAGTGAAAAACAACTGTGATCTGGCCTCTGCACTGGTGGATGGACAGGTTGGGCACCACAGAGAGTGCCCCCGGCATCCCCCCTGACCCCAAGTGATGGCGGCTTCTTGAGGAGTCTTCAAAGGGAGGCAGGGTTAGCCAGGCAGACATAGGGCAATCAGATTCCAAGTAGAGGGAGTGGAACGTGCCAAGACCCCGAGGCATGAATGAATACGGTGCTGGGAGATGGCAGAAGTCAGCCCCATCGTAACCTCGAGTGTGGGGACAAAGGGAAGCAGTGGTAGCGACAGACAAGTACGGGATCCCAAAGGGGTCTAGTCAGACTGTGGTCTTTTTTGTGGAGGGCCATGGGAAACCACTGGCTGGAAAGTGGCATGCTCAGATTCCTGGGGGTTTGCAGAACGCTGGTTTGAATAAGAGGAGGCTCCAGGGACGCAGGCTGTGTTTAAGAGGGAGTCCTACGGGACTGTGACATAGGCGCTTGCTGTGGGAACCATGGGATTCGTCCAAGAGTTCATTAAGAGGCAGAAAGAAAGGTCCCCATGGGAGTTTGGGAGGGAGCCACGGGCTGCCTCCTGGGCTTCTGGTCAGCTATCAGGTGGTGTGGTGATCTGTTCTCGGGCATAGCCAGGGAACAAGGGAGGAGGGACCCATCTACGGGTCAGGGGGTTGGGACCCACTGAGTGAAAGTTGCCGTGGGAAGTATGGGGAAATATGGCCCTGCCTGGAGATGTTGGAGCAGGTCCCAAGTGGGCTTCTGACACATTTACAGAGTGGGCGTGTGCAGGCCCATGTCATTCCAGAGGCAAGCTGACCTCACCCAGGGAAGCCAGCCTGCTCCATGACCTGGCATCCTGGTGACCCCAGAGCACAGAAGAGACAACACAGAGAAGGGAGTATGGGGGCACCTGGAGATGCATGCAAGGGAGGGGACTGTCAACGAGGTCACTGGTTTACAAGAGCTGGGCAGAGCACAGAACACAAACTAAAACCCCATGGTTAGGGCAGGGCTAAAATCTGGAGAGACAGGAAGTAGAAGGTGGGCCACCCCAATGGCCAGGACTTCTCTATCCTAAAGGAATGGACCAGTACAGAAGGCGAAGGAGTAGTCTGTAGATAAGACCCTCACATCATGAGCTCCTGTATGCCCGAGGGCAAAGCATACAGAATTGGGCAACGGTGAGCGCAAGAAGGGAGGCACAGAAATGTTATTGTGGGCTTGCTAAAGGCCACCCAGACAGATGGGAGAGATCAATGGCGTGCTCTGGAGACAAAAGCCCAGTTCCACCAGTCAAGAGTCTGGGTACCAGACTGCTAGAGCCTTTCACTGTCTGACCATCCATTAGGCTTATCAGCTAACTAAAAAGCCAGCCATCGGCCCTTATGATTACTACTGCTGTCTTCATTCATGTGACGAGGTCTTGACCTCTCTTGATGATAACTTCACTTTCCAGACCAGAGACAAGAAGGGATTTTTTTTTTAACTCTAGATTTAATTCTAACTAATGACAAGCTAGTCAAGACAGAAAACACTAGAATCTTAGACAACTACAACTGTGTGGTCTTAGAGTTCCCTGGGTGGGATAGGCTGGACAGGTCTTAGAATTCCCTGGGTGGGATAGGCTGGACAGGACAGAGGCAAGGAGATGGGGTCAAGAGCACATAGGTGGAGTAAGACAGACAGGGATTTGCAATCAGGCCCCAGAACTTACTGTGTGACACCAGGAAAGTTACTTAACATCTCTGAATCTCAGATCCCCATTTATCCTTAGAGGATAAAATCCGTACCTCTCTCCTAAAGTTTTTAGGAAGTTTAAATCCATTTAGCAAGTACTGCCTGGCATTCGTCAAAAAGTCAATAAATGTTTGGAATTCATCATTAATCGATGTGCATCCGAAATTTTTGGATGCCAAGGTTCAAAACGCTTGAAGTAAAGAGAGACAGGATTTCTGGGCATGAGAGGCTAGCCAAGCAAAGTGAAGATGCTCTTAAAGATGCTATGCTGTCTGTGAAGCCAGAAGATCCCAGTGAGGGAGAAGACAGTACCCCGAGAAGCCAGTGTGATTGCTAAAGATAGATTTGAAAAGAACATAGGCTGTCTCCAACAAATACATGCACATATATATATGTGTGTGTATGTGTGTGTGTGTGTGTGTGCGTGTACATGTACACACACACATGCAAGAGCATTCACACACATATGCATGCATTT
Organism: Panthera tigris; assembly: GCF_018350195.1. Classification (NCBI taxonomy): domain Eukaryota; kingdom Metazoa; phylum Chordata; class Mammalia; order Carnivora; family Felidae; genus Panthera; species Panthera tigris. The sequence goes on from NC_056674.1 coordinate 22,262,797, forward strand.
ACACACATGCATACACATGCATGTAAACATACACATATATTTACACATGCACATATGCATATCTATTTGTCAAGTAAGCCAAGGAATTGATCGATGATCTAGATGAAAATAGGAGAAAAGAAAGGAACATAGTGCCCTATGTCACTAGAGAGTCAGACATAAGTGGCTAGGACTTGCAATGATCTTATCTTTAGCAAAGGCTAAGGGAATCAAAATATTATTAAAGACAGCAAACAAAACAAAAACAAAAACAACAACAACAACAACAACAACAACAACAAAAAACCCTGCCCTCTTAAAGAGTTCAATTCAGTGCAAAAAAGACACAGACGAAGGAAGTCGAGGTCTGTTGTGAGGGGCAGTGACACCACGTCAGAGAATCAGGAAGTTGTTGGTCTTTTCCATAGCCAGTCTATAGAGCAGACAGCTGCCAACCAATGACCCGCGTTTCCTTCTGTGGCATGGAGTGGTTGCCAGAAGCAGAGTCCCAGGCTCACCTGTATCTAACCGGGGCCACATGACTAGTCCTGGCCAACGAGACTTGCACAAAGCGAAGCACCCCACTTGCAGGCCTTTCCATAAGTTCCCTGCTGTCCTCCTCATTCTCCCCTTCCTGACATCTGATTCCAATGCCCTCCCTGACCTTGGGAACTACATTTTGAAAATGATGGAGCGTCCACTGGCCTGGTCCCTAACTAAAAGCGCCTCATGTCCTACCCTGAATTTTCTGTGACAGAGGAAAAGAAGCATGCTTCCGAGTGGTGACACTACAATTTCAGGGTACATCTGTAACAGCAACCACTATTATCCTAAATAATAATAGGGTCCGAAAGCCCAGAGCAGAAATAAAGGGCGGTGGAAAGGGCAGGGTTGCGCCCTGGCCCCTGAGAAAGAGCTTTGGGGTCAGTCAGTGGTAAGCTCCCCCAGAGGGAAGCAAAGAAGCAGTGGCCCCCAGACAAGCAAATACTCTTGACACCCAGGACCAGACAGAAGAGGAGCCATCTTGGAGCAGGCCACGCCCACAGGCCATGTGATTACCCACGTGGGATCAGAAGGCAATGAGACAAGCCTCAAAGCGACACGACTTTTGTTCCCTGGCCCTGGGCTAGTGAGGGTCTCAGGGAAGCCAGGACCATGTGCCCCTACTTTGAGAGCAGAGTTCAGGGCGATAAAAGGGGGCTGGGTGGGGGTGGGAGGGAGAGTGGGGCGCAGGGGGGTGAGGGAAAGAGAACGTTTACCGAGCGCTATTCTGTGCCACATTCTCTGCTTTATAGGAGAACAGCCGTTTCTCACAATAGTCATGGGAGGTAGGTGCTTTGCTCCCCAGTGTCCATGTGAGGAAACCGAGACTCCAGGCTCCTGCCGAGTCTGTGCCCATTGCGGATCCAGAACAAGCCTGCCCACTCTGAGCCCTGAGGACAGCAGTCGGGCTTCTGTATTCAAAGCACTTTCTAAATGGGAGCTCACCAGACAGGGCAGCCCCCTGGAGGGGCGGGGGGTGGCCAGCCCAGGGGTATGCGAGCAGAGGCGGGGCCCCGGTGGACTGTAAGACCCTTCCACCCTTGAAACCTCTGCCTGAGAGAACACAGGAAGTTTAGATGAAAGCAGCCAAAATGACTTCATAGCATATATTTCTTAACATTTGATTCTCAGGGTCAAGCATAATACTTTCTCTTGGGGGAAAAAAAAACCACCCAAGGATTACCCACACAGAGTTTTTGGACACAATCAATCAGCACGCTGACCCCCACATGCTGACCTCTGCCCTTTAGCCCCTCTGAGGGTGCCAAGGTCTGGATGAGGGGTGCAAAGAAGACACACACTGGGAAGCTGCACGGTGCTGTAGAAAATAATAATAAAGGGTCGCTGGTTTTCTTCAGTGCTAGAAGAAGTACACAGATTTTTATTTCTACGGAGTAAGGAAACTCTATCCCCTGACCTAAGTGTTTTATAACAACAGAGGATCCCCTGAGACGAAGGGAAAGAATCATCTTTTCCTTTTATTCCAGACGGTGATAACTACCATGGAGGAGGAGGGAGAGATTTTCACTTCACTTAAGTCCTTAGATTCATCAACTAAACTCAAGAGTTTGCTTCACTTAAGTCCTTAGATTCATCAGCTAAACTCAAGAGTTTGCAGCTAGTGTCCCAGCCTGGCCGTCCTTGTGCTGGGCAAAGCAAGAAAGCAGATCCCCATTTCCAGGGACGAAAGACCTGGCCGCTAGCTCGGAGAGCCCCAGGACCCGGCACTCCAAACAAAGTACCTGGTTGTCGAAAAAGTATCAGGAACCAACCACTGCTGGAAAACCCTGCTTCCTTCAAGTCGTAAAGGAGAAAAATTCTACTAAAGGGAGATGCATTTGAAAGGCAGCCAAAGCATCTTTTTCTCATGCCTTGGGAGGCTGCTGTTTTATAAAATGCATGTATGTCCTATCACTTTGGGGAGAGTCGCTCAACACACTTGTTCTGTGAATACTTGTTGTTGGATCACGAACATCATGAAAGAATCTATGCTATGCTCGTATCACGAACTGCTCTAGGCACTGGATTACCCACATGGATGAGAGACACCCCCACCTTCTGATGGGGAGGCACGCAAGATGCTGGTAAAACATAAATAAGACAGACTGTTCCAGATCATCATCTATAGAAGTGAGATGGGATAGGTGGGCCGCCGTGAAGCTCTGACTTTGGATGGGTGATCAGGGAAGAGCAAAGAAGGGTGGCATTTTATGCAAAGAGAACAGAAGTGCAAAGACCCTGGGGCAGGTCCACACCGGAGCGTTTTGAGGAACAAGCAGACCCGTATAGCTGGAGAAAAACGGATGAGAGAAGAACCACAGGACCAAGGCCCAAGAGGCAGACGAGGCAAATGAAGAAGTTGGCAGTATTGTAGGAAGCCACTAGAGGCTCTTAGACACTCTCCCCTTCTCTCTGGGGGTGGAAGGAGCCATCAAGAGAACAGAGGTCCAAGTGGTCTGTTCCCCATTCCCACCAGGTCCCCTGTCTCCAGCCACGGGGTGTAGGGAGCCATAGAGGGAATCAGTATCCCTATTTCTTTTTATATTTAAAGTCAAACCAATAGAATAGCTCCCAAAAGGTACTTTATTCTCAGGACCCCCTAAATTCTATTTTCCTCATCCCAAATGCCAGGATGCTAATGACCAGAGTACATAGGACCAGCACCGCTATGGAGCACAAGGCTTTGGACGGCTCACACAGAGTACATGCGGGGGCTCATCTGGAAAGGGGGGGAGGAGGAGGAGGAACGGCTACCTCAGAAGGTAGAAGGCAAAAGACGCCTTGGTTCCCACCTCTGCCCCCGGGGAGTGAGAATCTGAGAACACCAGGGCCCAAGCTCTTCCCTAGCACATGGAGAAGGCCCCCCCACTCATGAAACCCATACTGGCTGTCTATAATGACCCAGGGAGATTCCTCCGTATCCTCACGGACTGAAAATTCGGCATAAAACTACAAAAAGCACTTGATTACAAAGTCACAAGTTCTTAGGAAGTTTTCTGAAGAGGAAGCAGGCAGTTCAAGGCTCTGGAGGAGCAGAGACAGCTCCAGCATTAAGATGTGGGCAGGATTTGAACACGGCCAGACAGGGAGAAGGCATTCCGGGTGGGGGGTAACCCCCTCGTAAGCACAGCCAAGTGCTGGGCCATTCCAGAGACCCAGGTGGGGTTCAGGGATAAGGGGAGGAGGGCTGGGAACCTGGGGCGCTACCGCAATTCCCCCTCTCCACACCCAGCAGCGGCTTTCACATGTGCTCCCAGAGACGCACAGAGGATCCCCCCCCGCCCCCGCATCACTGGCTATGGTGACGAGAGGAAGAAGGGGGGAGGGGAACAACTTCAATGTCCACCAGTTGGGGAATGGCTATAAAAATAAACCAGCCCGACCCATGGTCATACTGCGCAGACATGCAAAGACGTGACCCAGAGCTCAAGTCATCGTGAAAGATCACCTTAAGCCATACCATTGAAAGAAAAAAGCAAGCTTCAGCATCTCAAGATGGTATCATTTAAGGTGAAAAGAAAGGAAGGGAGAAAGGGAGGAAGGGAGGGAGGGAGGGAGGGAGGCTGGAAGAGGGAGGGGTGGGAGAGGGGGAGGGTAAATGGCAGGAGGTAGAGTTCAGTTTGGGGGGTTGGGGGGCAAAAGGGAGAACCAGGAAAGAGGGAGGTGACAGAAAACACTGACTCTATATAATTCACTCACTCACTTGGTTTTAAAAACCCAGCCACTGGCCACTGTCTCAATATTTTGATAATGATGACTAATGATGACTCTAGAATACTGATTAATAAAAAATGATCTGCTCCTGTACTCCTTCTGATTGTAAATATCAACCTTAATTAATAGTAATCAATGTTAGCAGTAAGAGAAAATCCAAACTGCCATAACGCACCACTTCAGGGGCTTCGGGCGGTATCCTCTCTCAGCAGCACGTGGGCACTCTGACCCCCTGATGGAGGGAGAGGGGGAGCGGACAGCAGTTCTCCAGGCCCAGGCCAGGCCGCTGCCAGGGAGCCAGGAGCTCCAGAAAGGTGTGGGAAGGGGGCAGATATCAGAGGGAGGGAAGACGGTGAGGACCCAGGACGCGTGTGACAACAGGGAACCCCCCGCACGCTGTCAGCACAGCCAGGCTGCAAACCTCGGTTGTTTCGCACCCGCGTGGCCCAGGAGCCCAGTGCCTGCCACGTTAAGTCCTGGCCTGGCGTCAAGGCCCTCCACATTTGGCCCTAGCCTCCCCTTCCAGAGTCACCTACTTCCGGTTGCCGACACACCTCCAGCCAGATGGGGTTGCTGTCCCCGTCACGCCTCGCCCGCTTCCACACGTCACCTTTGTCCCACCTCTGCCTTCTTTCCCATGTGCCCTCCTCCTCCTCTCCAGGCTACAGACGGACAGACTCCGCAGAAGCCCCACGTCCTCCATCCATGCATTAACACATACTTAGTGAGCACCTACTATGTGCCAGATGCATGATCTCTTACCTCATCTCATACCTAACCAGTCTGTAATCCACCTTACAGACGGCAAACTAGTGCCTCCCATTTTACAGTTGGGGCACGTGAGGCTCCGAAGGTCTCTTGCTCAAGGCCACACAAGCTGATCCTTGGTGGCACTGAGATTTGCACCCGGTGTGTCTGACTCCACGGGTGCCCCTCGTGGGAGGAGACACACAGTGACGGCAGCATAAGCACCACCAAGGAAGTATGGGCACAAAGGGCAAGGGGATAACTATCCACAGGAGGAAGCAATGCAAACAGGAATGGACACAAAGGCTCCTCAGAGACAGTGGCACTTGAACTGAGGCTCAAAATAAACTCACGAGGCGAGCGACAGTCCCATCAAGAAGCCGGGAAACACCGTCAGGTCCTGGATGGACGTGAGTGAAGGAAGAGCGTCTGAAAAGGTGGAGAGGCACGGGCCAGCACGGGCCATTCCAGAAACTGCAGTCTCCCGCCTCCGACGCACTCTCCTTCGAGGCAAGTGTTAAGATTCTGACAGGCAACCGAGCGGAGAAAGACAGATTGGTGACGATCTCACGTTAGGCAAGTAGGGAGTTAAGGCCACAGACCAGAATTGTCCCTTTGATCATATCGATAGGGAAAAGGATGCATTTCTTCAAGTCGCCTGTGCCTGGAGGTGCACGTATCCATCACTACGCCCGGCGACTCCGTTTTCACGCGGGAGACTCCTCCATCATGTGTAAACCAGCCATTTATTAATTTTTGCAACAAGTACTCAACTTCATTACTCACTTTCGAGATCGCACACCATGTTTACATAATCTTTCTCTGGCTACAGGAGGCGCACAGCAACATCCCCGGGCAGCCGTCGCAGCGAGATACCGGGCGTAGTTAGGGACGGCGATGTTACGAGCCTGCGATGCAGGGTAATCACACAGCCCCGACTCGCCGCCACTCTCTTCTGCAGGTACTCCTGGAATGCGGTGTCAAAATTTGCATGCAAGATGCTGACCAATAATGTACATTTTAACTTACCACGGCAAATAAAACTCCATGCCATATGGCTGATTAGAAATACTCTCTCCTTCTCGAAACAGCTGGGTGAGTAACAGCAAGGAGAAGGCGGTTGGCAGCTGCACGCTCTTCCCGCCGCACTGATGCTGCTGTGAGGGGTCTGTGCTTCCACAGGTACGCACCTGAGACCAGGGAGCGAGACGCCCCGCGCTCCAAACGAGGGAGCCGCGAGGAGAGGGGCTGCCTTCGCCAGGTGTCCCCCCTCCAGCCGGGCTCCCCGGGTTGCCCCGCATAAACAGCCTCGTTTTGCACTGGGTAAGTGAGATATTCTGAGATCTTCCAGAGAGAAAACACTGCTCTGGGCGAGAAAATGGACACAACCCGCCCCCGCTCCCCCCGCCCCAGAAATGAAGACCGCGCAGTTTTTTTTAAATGATGGAGTTGCTGTGGTTGCTACTAACTGCGGCCTCACGCATACCCTTGACCATTCTCTGTCTCTCTCTGTCGCAGGGGGCTCAGGTCGACTGCTTCGTGTTCCCAGGCAGGTGGCTCAGCAGGACCTCCGTGGACACCTGTGATGTGCCAACATGCTCAGCTACACCGGTCTTGCCCACGTGGCCGTGGGTACCTCTGACCCTCCCTAGCCAGCTGCCCCCTTCAACTGCCCGGGAAGCAATGACCGCCAGCACAGGGCTCCTGTCCCTGCGCACACAGGGCTCTGGGGGAGTCCGGGGGATGTGACAAGAGTGCCACAGTCAGGGCTGGCCTTGCGGGAATGCAATCAGCACCAGCACACAGGACCCCGACTTTAGTTTCATGGTCTGTGATCATCCTCTTGAAATTCTTAGTAATTTTGAACGCTGGCTCCTAACTTCTCATTTTGTACTGAACCCCAAATTATGCAGCTGGTCCCACCAACTAAGTTTCACTGAAAGGGGTGTGGCTTTACGGTGGAGAAAACGGCCAGACACACAACCTCAGTCAGGTGGCCAAGGTCAACATCAACAGCGATAAATCAGGTTGACGGCACAGACCCCTGAGATGATGTGACACAGGTAGCACGTTACCTTGTGGTCTTCCTCCCAAGGACCCGTAACCGCAGTCTAGCCCCGAGGGAAACCTCAGGTAAACCCAAACTGAAAGCCGGTCTATACGACACTTGATCGAGACTCCTCAAAACTGTCACGGTCACCACAAACAAGGGAAGTCTGGGAACAGGTCACAGTCGAGAGATCCTAAGGAGACGGACAACTAGGATGTCAACAGTAGGGGAGGGGTGGGGGCGCAGGGGTAGGTGGGGACTCTGTGCTTCTCCCTCAATGTTGCTGTGAACCAAAAATGGCTCTAAAAAATCAAGTTTAATGATTAAAAAGAAACCAAATGCAATGTGGTATCTTGAATGAGATCCTGGAACAGATAAGGACATCAGGTCAAAACCGAGGAAATGTGAATAAAGTAGGGACTTTAATGATAATGTATCAATCAGTATCGACTCATTCCTTGTGACAAATGCGCCCTAGTAATGTTAACAACAGGGCACTCAACACTCCGTATTACCCTCGACTCTTTTCTATAAATCTAACGCTATTCTAAAATAAAAAGTTTCCTACCCGCCCCCCCCCCGCCAAGAAAGAGTGCAGCTGAAGGGATTGTGGTTCCAACGGGCCAGGAAGGGGTGAAGGTTGGGGGGGCGGGGGGCAGACAGGAAGCCCCTCCTTCCTCCCTATGACTCCTACTGCCTCCTAGATGCCCCATCCACTGCTCACCCTGGAAGAAGTTGTGGGATCAGCATGAAAAAAAAACAGACTTTATTTTTTTTATTTTTATTTTTTTCAACGTTTATTTATTTTTGAGACAGAGAGAGACAGAGCATGAAAGAGGGAGGGTCACAGAGAGGGAGACACAGAATCCGAAACAGGCTCCGGGCTCTGAGCTGTCAGCACAGATCCCGACGCGGGACTTGAACTCATGGACCACAAGATCATGACCTGAGCTGAAGTAGGTTGCTTAACTGACTGAGCCACCCAGGCGCCCCAAGAAAAACAGACTTTAAAAAATAAATTGAACTCAGCGCGCCTGGGTGTCTCCGTCAGTTAAGGGTCCGACTTTGGCTGAGGTCATGATCTCACAGTTTGTGAGTTCAAGCCCCCATCAGGGTCTCTGCTGTCAGTGCAGAGCCTGCTTCGGATCCACTGTGCCCCCCCCCTTTCTCTGCCCCTCCCCTGCTGATGCTCACTCTCTCTCTGTCCCTCTCAAAGTAAATGAACTTAAAAAATAACTTTAACTCATACAATACTTTTTTTTTTTTTTTTTTAGTTACATTTCTCGCCCTGGAGACCACTGGGTGCTGTTGAATCATCTGGCTTCTTCCCCGTCGGCTAAATATTGTGCTTCTAGCTGTAAACAGCATGCGGGGGGAGATGTGGGCAGGTCGGGGACAGCCTGAGAAAGCAGAACCCATGCAGTGCCACTTGTAGCCTGCACTGACAGTCCAAGGCAGCCGCTGCTGGTCTCTGGTGTCCTTGGAGGCCCGGAGCAGACCATGGAAGCTGTGAGCCAAGCCGGGCGTCCCCGGAGGCACATGGCACTGAGTATGGAATGCGGACATCTGTCCGCGGCTGCATTTCATGATCTAAAACTTGTCGGACATCCCCCTTTCAGACCTGCCTCCGTCATCCTCGGGTTGTCGGTGACCCTGGAAATGGGGAAGGGTCTAGGTGCACTGGCTTGTAATGTTCAAATGCTTCGCTCCCGTCTGAAGAGAAGGATTTTAATTTTACCTGTGGGCCCCCGGACAAAGAGACGTCCGAAATAGCTCACAGCATGCTGAAGTTTCCTGTTATTTTCGTTTCTGGTCTGCTTCTGCTCAGAGAACTTGATCAACATCACTGCTTTTGGGGGGGATCAGTGAAGAGGTGCGATAGACCGAATGTCTGTGTCTCCATAAAATTCCTACGTTGAAGTCCTAACCCCCAATGCATTGGTATTTGGAGGGGTGGGGTCTCTGGGAGGTGTATAGGTCATGGGGTGGAGCCCTCATGAATGGAATTACAAAACGGACCCAGAGAGTTCCCTCCACTTTCCCTCACGGGGGGTCACAGTGACAAGACAGTCCTCCATTAACCGGAAAGCCGGCCCTCACAACACAGTGAATCTGCCTTGATCACGGACTTCCCGGCCTCCTGAACTATGAGAAAGAAATTTCTGTTGTTTCTATGCTAGCCTATGGCATTTGTTATAGTAGCCCAAACAGACAAGACAGGAGGCAACGCCCCACTGCAGGGAGGAGGTCTGCAGCAACCCTCCCACGGCCCTGAGTCAGGGCATCTGGGCCTTCCAGGCCCCAAGGTAGGGAGAAGTCCCCAGAAGGCCTGCAGAAAACTCACCTGCATGGAACGATGGTAAAGACACTCCTCTGGTCTCTCACCCTTCTCATCGAGAGCAGAAAGAATGAAATTCTGCCTGGGATTCCCTTGAACCTTCCCGCCCAGCCAAGCCGTCCTCCACTGCCTCCTTCTCTGCTGATCTGAGCATGTGACACCTGCCCCCACCCCGGCTGTAGGCCGGCACTGGTGCCCGGGACCTCCAGAGCTACACTCTACTCCGCTGCCTCCCTCCACTGCACCAGCTCCCCCCTCAAGACCAGCTTTGCCCGCCATGGCTTCTCCACCACCGGCACCACCACCAAGAAGCCCTCACAAACCCTGTTGGAACCACATTACTGAAGCTGACCCCGAGATAAGATGGGCCTTGAGGCTTATCCCGCTCAGGGTGGATGCCTCACCCCAGGCGATGGCTTCCTGAGTAGAGAAGGGGGATGTGTGTTTGTCGGCACCCTGCCCCGGGCCTGGGCGGCATGCGAGGCATGACGCACACACAAGCAGCCGCTTCAGACGCTCTCCCGACGACCCGGCCAAGCCCGCTGACAGCCAGGAGACCAGCATGCATGCGGGGCACCTGCGCCCTTCCCCTTCATCCCTCCAGCCGCACGGCATGCCCCTTCCACCGCCAGCCACCGCATCCCCCCCCCCCCACCCTGAACTGCCGAGTCCTCGTCTTTGCCCTGACCTCAGCACTAACCCAGGCTGTGTTCGGGAAAGGGATTCTATTCCTAAAAGGCACGGGGCAAGCTGTGAGGAGAACATAACTCCCAGTGAAACATCCAGGACACCAGCGATTGTTTTTCTGGAATTCCCTGCTCCGACAAAAATTACGAGGCACGCCGGCTGTGAACAGTTTAGCATCTGCCTTGGAGTGCCGTTGCCCTGCTGTGCCCACTTCCTCCTGGCATCAGCCCCAGGGGGCCGGGCCCCACCCCTCCTCTGCCCTGCCCTGGCCCAAGGCACAGCGCTGGCACACACACACGCACACACACACACCACACCAGCAAGTTGTGGACACAGCGCCCTGCACAGGATTAGGAAAAGCAGTTCTGACAGGGCTGCCATGCTCCTGCCCCTGTGGAAAGAACTGTGGCCCCTCAAGGCATATGGCGGCCCTCCCAGTGGCCTGAGGTCTGACCATCAGCCAACTCCCACCCCCCCCTCCAGAAACTCTCCGGCAAGAATGCTCAGTGTCTTGATGGCCAAGCCCCAGACCCCAACACAAGTGCTTTGCTGAGGCCCAGGCGGCTTCTGGAGAGGGGGTAGCACAGGATACAATGGGTTACCTTACGGAATTCAAAGCTACAAGCCTTCATTCATTTATTCAAAAGTGGTTATTGGACTAGCCAAAGTGTCGCTAGTGCCCGGGGACAGAGGCTGGGAGAAACAAAATGTATTCTAGCCACACATTGGAATATTCGCAGCCTTAAGAAAGAAGGACATCCCATCCCATGCTACAGCATGGATAAGTCTTGACGTTAGGGGAAGTGAAAACAAGCCAGTCACAGACACAGAAGGTAAAAGGGTGTTTGCCAGGCTGGGTGGGGGGTGGGGTGGGGATAAGGAATTATTGATGAATGGGCACAGCATTCCAGTTCTGCATGATGAAAACAGTTCTGCAGACGGACGGTGGCAATGGCTGCACAACAGTGTGAAAGTAGTTAACACACTGGACCACTCACTTAAAAACGGTTAAGGGGGCGCCTGGATGGCTCTGCTGGTTGAGCATCCCACTTCTGACTTCGGCTCAGGTCATGATCCAAGGGTTGTGGGATCGAGTTCTGCTTCGGGCCCCGTGTTGAGTGTGGAGCCTGCTTGGGATTCTCTCTCTCTCTCTCTCTCTCTCTCTCTCTCTCTCTCTCTCTCTCCCCCCTCCCTCTGCCCTCTCCCCACTCACACTCTCTCTGTCTCAACTTAAAAAAAATGGGGGCGCCTGGGTGGCTCAGTCAGTTAAGCGTCCGACTTCAGCTCAGGCCATGATCTCACAGCTCATGAGTTCGAGCCCAGCGTGGGGCTCCGTGCTGACAGCTCAGAGTCTGGAGCCTGCTTCCCATTCTGTGTCTCCCTCACTCTCTGCCCCTCCCCGGTTCACGCTCCGTCTCTGTCTCAAAACTAAATAAAAACATTTTCAAAAAAATGTAAAATAAAATGGTTACAACGGTAACTTTAATGTTATGTGTATTTCACCAGTGTTTCTTGCAAAGCAAAAACTTCCACCACGTGCAGGCACTGTTGTGGGCACCGGCCACGCAGTAGCAAACCACGCAGAGACCCTGCTCGCACAGAGTGGGCTTCAGGGGGGTGAACGAGACCACAAGCAAGAGCGTGACCGAACAGAAGCAGGGAGTGTGCGAATCCGTAAACAGTGAACACAGCGCTTCCCAAGGGCCTTGACGATGAAAATACAGAATAACGCTTTCAGAGAGAGGCTGCGGCAAAAGGATAGTTCCTACCACGTGGCACAGAAAGGCCACAGGAGGAAGTGACTCGAGGTGAGGTCCGGATGATAACATGGAACCAGCCGCGACACTCCGTGTCCAGAGCATGCCTGAGAGAGGACGGCCCATGCAAAGGCCACCGGGGGGCTGGCTCTATGGGGCTGAGAGCTGAGAGAAGGTAACAGGGCCTCAGGGAGTGAGCAAGGATGCGGTGGGCGATTGTGAGGACTGACTGGCCACAGGTTTTATTCCACACTCAGTGGGAAGTTCCTGAAAAGTTGTAAACATGGGTGGGATGCGGGTGAATCATTCAAATGACCACCCCAACACCTGGGCTGACATCACCCCTCACCCCGTCATCCCTGACAGCCCCAGTTTTTATCAGGAGTTCCCATCCTCTAGGGTCCTTACCGCTCAGGGGTTCTGGTATGTTCCATCCAAATTCCCCGCAGCCTTGCTTTCCCCTGTTAAGGAGCTCAGATAGGAAGAGGGCTCTTTCCCTCATGGGCACCCTCCTTCTCTACCGTTCATGGCTTCCTCGCCCCGCCATCTCCTGGAGCCTGGCACGCTTCTCTCACCAGGGCTCAGACCTCAGAGGTCTTCCTCGACTGTCAACCAAGGAAGGACAACTGACTCAGCTGTCACTCAGTTTCACACATTTGTGGCAGGAGCTGGGCAGAGGTGACCTGTGGTCTCATGGCTCCATGTGACTTCTAGGAAAACTCTCACCAAACTTACGACTGCCTTGACCCACCACATGCATATTTCTGATACTTTCTTTCTTTCTTTCTGGATTTATGAAAGGGCTAGAAGACGGCTTGACATTTCAGGAAAAGGGGATGCTTATGCCACATCCATACAGAGGTCAGTGAAAAGCCCTTGATCCTGGGTTCCTCTAAGGCTCAGGGTCCATGTGGTCCCCAGACTTTGACCAGACTGATACCCCCTCAATGCCTGCTGCTCGTTTGGGGCACCATTCTGAAGACTCTACCTTGTGGTGAGCTCAACAAGGCTCACCTGCAACCATTCCCCATCCCCAGGGATGCCCTCCTAGGTTACCCATGGTGACCATAGAACTTGGCCAATTAAACCCAAAAGTGGCTGCAAGATCAATTCACAAACTGCTGCCCCAGAGCCGAAGTCTTTCAGCACTCTGCAGACCAACGACGTGGTGCCCATGACTTCGACTTCACTGTCCTGGCCTCCAACAGGGCACATTGTTGGTGAGGCTGCTACTGCATCCAAGGAGGGGGAGGAAGGAGAGGAAGCTCTGAAGTTCATGGAGGACGGTCATCAAGGAAGGAGGGATTGTGCATGGAACCAAGGTTGCCAGTGTCCCAGAGAGGGGGTGTCATGGATACCGATGGCAAACCGAACACATCACCGTGAGGGCTTGTTCCCAGAGCTACCTTCCCATATGATGTGTCCCATCTCAGACCTCCACACTCCCCTGTGCACTCGGGTCCTCCCTTTCCTGGCCTGATCAGCTCATAGTGACCCCATTGCGGGTCTATGTTGCCAGGCTCTGCACTGGGATCTTAGGTTTTTTGGAACCTAGAGGAAGAGTGATGGGAAAGGACTGAGCCGCGGTTGGCTCCTGGGCAAAGTGCCCTTTGTTCTGGGAAAGAGCTTTTCATTTTGTTCTGTGTAATAAAACCAGCATTCCCTAACCACCTGCTGTATTCGACGCTCTATGCTGGGGACCGTGATAGGAATGCAGCGGCCCTTGTGGGGCTTTTGCTCCTACTCCAGATACACAGCTGGCTGAGCTCCAGGAAAGAGGTTCCCTGGATGGGACCCCAGTTCCTCAATCCCCAGCACCTTCCACGAGGAGCTCGAGGCTATGAGGGCCTGGTTGGGAGATGCTGGAAGACAAGACCCCTCTGTGTTTGCCAGGTTGTCCTTCAGGAGCCAGAGCTTCCCGAGGCTGAGCCAGCGAAGGCAGGGAGACCCCGTCAGCAATGTTCTGAGGTCCTGGGAAAGGGGGTGGAGCCAGGCTCAGAACCCAGCATCTCTTCCTTGAAAGGAAACTGAAGGGTCGCAATGCTCTGGGGAGGCCAGCCAACCCCGCATAATAGTTAGTAATAGCATCACAGCAGGCCCCATCCCGCTACCCACCATACACATCCTTACCCACACAACACACAACCCAGCACCCATACCGACACAGGCAAACTCACGCGGATACCCGCATCCCAACACACACGGCCACACTGCACATACAACGCACACCATTATATACTTCAACACACATCCTTTACTGACAGGTGTCAACCCACAAATAGGCACTCCCCAAAACCACACAGCCACACCAACATATTTGCAGACCCCCAAATGACATCTTAGCGTGCACCCCAATATCCACACACACATGCTGATATTCACATCCCAACCCAACGTCACCCCCACACACGTCGACACGCCCGATGCACGCACGTCCACTTGCGTACCAATACGTGCATAGCCCAAGACGCCCAACATACACTTAAGCATCGCCAAGCAAGCTCATGGCAATGCACACGCCCTCAGCAACCTACATCCAACAAGTAAGGCACCTTGCAGCCATCCACGCAGTAACACCAGCCCAGGACAGCGTGACCGCTCTCGCACCAGCACACCCAACAGACATTCAAATACACAAGCCCCTCAACACAAAGGCACACAGTCACAACGAATGCCCTATTCCCAGCAGCCGTGGGCAATGTGGTCCCGCTCACCCTTCCCCTCCCCACCCGTGACAGCCGACTCAGTCCCCAGCTGAGCCCAGGCCCTTTCCCAAAAGCATCGTCATGGGCGCAGGGCGGAGTGAGAGCTCACAGCACTCCGCGTGGCACGGCCAGTGCGAAGGGGCCACTTGGTTCAGCCTTTGGTACCGTGAGGCACGACAACAAAGGACTACTCGGCCCCTCCCCTGAAAAGCTTCCCAGATGAGAATTCTGTCCTCCTAATTTACACCTCAGAGGGAGGAGGATTAGAGACCTCCCCTTCTTTTCTCTTCATCTGCCAGTGGGGGCCTTCCCCCTCTTCTCACAAAAAGGAGCGGAGCGGGGTGGGAGAGAGCCCGCTTGTGGGTGGAGATCTCCAGGCACATTCACTGGCCAGGGCTGAGCCGCTGCCTGCATTCTCTGTCCCACCACCCAGACGAGACTGCCTTCCGACACCAGCCTGCAAAGGAGAGCCTGTAAGTGCTGCTGGCAGACTTAGCGTTGGGAGGACTGGGGCAACTCACACCCAGGCCAGCTCCTACAAGGCTGAGAGCTGGACCTGCTGAGTCCAAACCAGGTCCCCAGCCAACAGGACATGGTCCTGTGGCCTCATTCACCCCATCTTGGGCCACTAAGGGCAACCCGGGGGCCCGTTCTCAAGACCCCCGTGAGCTGTTGAGTATGTGACCTTGAGTAGGGGTGGGCAGGGGTATCGGCAACCGCGGGCTTGGGAGATCACTTCAAGTGTACGTGTGGAGCTCATGATGGGTCCCCGTCAGCCCTTGGCAGGGCTGAGCAAGCGCTGGGCAGAGGGAAGGACGAAAGTCCGAGCTGCCCAGAGGCTTATGTAGCAGAACTGGCCTCTGCCCGCGTGGAGCTGGGGTTATGGCTGGTGGGCAGGGTCTCTGCCTTCAGCTGCATTCACCCCGTTCCCAGTACAACCCAACGGTGGGATTAAACGGCAAGGGTTTAGACAGATGTGGGTTTCAATCCCTTCTCCTCCACTTCCTACCTCTCTACCTCGATACAGCCTCCCTGTGCCTCTGTTTACTCATCTGATGACACCGTCTCCACGGCCAGACTGGAGGCTCTGGTGCGGAACCCTCCGCTGTCCACCCATACAACCCAGCAAGCAGGGCCTCTTGCTGGTGTAAAGGCTCCCTCCGCTCAGCCCAGGAACATGGCTAACTTCTCCCGGCCCCTGGGATGGCCCCAGTCACCATGCACCTGCCGTTTCCTTCTTCACAGTGTCCTTTCAGACCTAAGACAAGTGCACGTTTTCTGCTGGTCACCATGTTTCTGCCAGGGGAGGAGACAGCAGAGGTGGAGGGGGTGGGAGCCGACAACCAGGCTGCTCGCCCTCGCCCAGGAAGGCAGACCAAGGCCCTGCCACCCTGTGCCACCATCTGTGCAGGTAACTGCTGGTGCCCTGCGCTCTTCTAGCTCTCTGCCGGGTGTGCCGTTCCCCAAAGTCACACCGTGTTCTCCTCGGGAGCAGGAAATCACACCCTCTCCTCCTGGCGGGTCACCTCCCTCCAGGGATGTGCCCAGGAAACAGCCCCGGGCAACACAGCGGACATAGGGGACGGTTGACTTCGGGGGCGGCTGCTGTCATTTCCAGGCTAACGTGAAGCTCCACAGCACAGAAAGAGAGGAGAAACAGAAATGGACACGTGGAGAAAATAACTAAGCACGGTCTCATCCCTGAAAGGCCCGGGGGAAGGGGTGGGGCAGACCTGGACAGACCCTTAGCCACCTTGCTCAGGAGGCTGAGACATCTCTTTAGATGTCCTGAACAAAGGGCAAATCTTCCCACTGCTGGCAGGACCTTGGAGCTGTGACATTTTGGACAGTTTTGTGGCTCCATGACTCCTGCATCCAAATCTCTTTGGGAAAAATTCATCTTTCCCCCACTCCCCACCCAAAGGTGAGCTCTGCTTGACATAAGCCAGGTGCATGCCCCTGGCCATGGTGACTGATTCGGAAATGGGCATAATAATACAGGAAGATATAACAAAACGCAAGGGGATGGCTGCTGGGGCTCCAGAAGAGCGTGCTCCTTTATTCGATGGTGTGGGGATGTGAGGTCTCAGCCGTGGCAGCCTTTTTGCTACCGTGAGGAGAAGAAATCTTGGGGATACCATTTACGAAATCTGTATCACTTAGAGTCAGATGATTCCCCAGACCTTTCAGTGACTTGACCACTGAATCTTTGTAGTTATAGCTGTGGAGTCATTGTGAACTGGGATTCACTTGTGGCTACAAAATACAAGAGGAAAGCGGGTAGAGAATGGACCACTTGGTAGTGGTCCACATGAAGGAGGGGAGCTGCCTTCCCAAGATAATGTCAGCTACTGCTTCATAAGGCCCTCAAATCATCCTCCAGTGACGACAGTGGGACAAATCCAACCGATCCCACTGTTTCACTCGAGACACAGGCAAATGCCAGCCCGACTCTGTGAGACTAACTCATCTAGGCCAGCCCTTTGGTGCTGTGTGGCTTCCAACAACCAATCCCCTGGCCAGGTTTCTCATTTTTTACCCACTTGTTTTTGTATTGTGGAGTACAGAAATAACTCTAATCACAGGCCACATTTATTGGGCACCTTCTCATGCCAGGGACTGTGCTAGGCCTTTTATAGAACGACAAGTGCACTATGGACACTGAGGCACAGAGAGGCTAAGCAGCCCTAGCTGGGCCACACAGCCCCTAAAGGCCAGCACACCAGCCCTTCCCTGTGACCATTGAGAGGTCAGCCTGCAACAATGGAGGAACAAGCCTTCAGTCGCATTGGGTAAGGGTCCCTGCCCTCCTACCCCAGCAGCCAAACTCTGTCTCCATGGCGTGCAGGCCTCAGACAGAGACAACAAATGGGAAGGTGCCCCATGGGAAAGGAAATAAAAGACGGTCTCACCAGGCCGTCCAGCCCCATAGGGATGATGTGGCCTTGCCACCTGCTCGAGGCTCAGACACAAATATCAACAAGAAATTCATGAAATCCTCAGGCCCTACGAACTCCTTGAGTTCTTGGGCCTTGGGAAGTTTTGGGAAGGGGGGTGTCTCGGAGCCTCGTAGACTTCCCCACCCCACTCCGATCACATGGATGAAAAAGTCCAGGCCCAGGGAAGAGGAGCAAGCTGCACAAACAGCCCAGCGGGTGGATGAGATTCAGCTGGAGACTTGGGGGGCAAGGGGGGACAGCTCCACGCTGAAAGTGTGTGTGCTCTGCTCCGAGCTGTTCCTTAAACATTAGAAGACGCATCTGTCTCCGGCTTAGTAGCTACGCTTATCATGTTTCATTTCACAGAAAATAAAGGGCAACTGAGGCTTGACGTGTCCCTGGAAGAAATTTCTCCCCCCCATTCTCATAGTGGGTCTGTGCTCATGCCCCACTACCCATGAAAGAAAAACAGCGCTCTCTACAGTGCCCACGATCCTGTTCTCCTGCTACTGAAGAAGGACGTTTGGGCATACGAGTGGGGAGGGCCCCCCCCCATGACTCACCTGATCCCCCTGTGGGGCAGGTATGGACAGTTCTGAAGTCAGGGGAGTTTGGGTAAAACTCTTTCCGGCAGGGGTCTTACGTGTTCTCACGTGCTCTATGTGCAGGGACCCGTGGGAGGCCGCAAACACTGACGCCTGATTCGTGCCCTTCACCCGCCCAGGGCACATCAGAGCCCGTGAGGCACAGCCAGGAGCCTGCCCCTTACTCCCTGCTCCCCTTTACCATCCTGCCCCTCCCCGGTGCCACCTTCCCTGCTCCGGGCCACCAGGGGAGTGTGGCGGGCTACCAAACACCACTGCAAAGCTGCCGATCCCCCCTCCCCAGGCGGGTAGGGGAGGGGAGGCAGGGGGGCTAACTCAAAAGCGCCAGCTGGACTTCCCCACAGGGTCTCTTCTGCAGCAAGAGAGTGATTCCAACTCTAGGTCACAGCCAGACCCAGGGGCTGAGCCAGGGTGTCTGCTTCCCCCAGAAGTCGCCGGATTGGCCAGATCGTGCGGAAGGACAAAGTGGCCTGCCAAAGGAGTCACTCAGGTGACAGAGAAGCTACCTTTACCTTTCCAGGTCCCTCGGGAGCAAATGGGGGCGCCACGGTGAGTCGGCGCTCCTCCAGGCCGTGGGATGGGTCCTCCCGTGCTTCTCTCTCACTCCGTTTAAGGACAGGCCTCCCGGGCCCTGGGCCCCTGGGTGCCCAGAAGTATCTCTCCGCATCTTTGCATCCCCAGTACCTGGCACGTCGTTTGGCTCAGAACCTACTTAATAAGCATCTTGCCTTTGAGTGAATAAATACATTAATGAAAGGACAAATGAGTATTTTATGACCTAAATGAGTCGCAGAGCAGCATGGTGTAGTGAACTACCTAGCCCCAGGGAGACAGATTTCAATACACCCTTAGGACGAGCTTGCTCAGCACTGGAAGAAGGAGACTCAAGATGCAGCACCCTGTAATATACGTCTGCGGCCTCAGGGTTGCCTGCCTGTGACCAGAGAGTCCACTTCTGGGAGTCTCACTGAGAAAATAATTGTGCAGATGGTCAGAAAGATTTAGGTGCAGGGAAAAAAAAAAAAAAAAGAAACGGAAGCAAGTCCTATGATGCTCTACAGTTACGGGACTGGCTAAACCATTCTACAGATGTAGATGTTTTTTCCTTTGCTTCTCTGTATTGCTATCTTTTTCTCAAAGAAGATATTACTTGGGTGAGGGGTACCTGGGTGGCTCAGTCAGTTAGGCGTCCGACTTTTCACTCTGGCTCAGGTCGTGCTCTCAAGGTTCGTGAGTTTAAGCCCCACATCAAGCTCTGTGCTGACAGTGCAGAGCCTATTTGGGATTCTCTCTCTCTCTCTCTCCCTCTCTCTCTGTCCCTCCTCCGCTCGCACTCACCTGTCTTGTTCTCTCAAAACAAATAAATAAACATTAAAAAGAGAATATATTACTTGTGTGAAGCTTAAAAAAAAAAAAAAAAGCCTAGCTATTACTGTAGAACAGGAGTCTGCAAAGGCTAGCCCAGGGACCAAATCCACCTGTCACTTGTTTTTGTAAATAAAGTTTTACTGGAAGAGCATCACACACTTCCACTGATGGCAGAACTGAGTAGTTAAAATAGAGACCACATGGCTTGCCACACCTATAATAGGTATTATCTGGCCTTGTACAGAAAAAGTCCGCTGATCCTTGTGTAGAATCTTCCATCACAACAAATACATGGCATATATTTAAGTAACAACTATGGCATATAGAATTATGTGCAGTATAATCCTTTTTTGCTAAATACATCTCTAGGCCCAGAAAAGGGACTGGAAAAGGATGTGCTAATTATCTCCGAGTGGTGTTGAGCATACATATGTAAAAGTTATTTTTACTTTTATTTATTCGTATTTTCTAAATGCCTAAGATGTGTCCAATGATAAAACCGTCATTGGACAACCACAAAGGCAACAGAGAAGTCAAGGAGCATCCCTCTTGGCGGACGCCAGGTGGAAAGGGTTTGAAGGTCACCCATAAGGGATTCTTCGGAAGGGTCAGGCCCCAGATGAGAAGGGACACAGCCCCACCAAGGTGTCTCCCACAGCACCAAGTAGTTTGTCCCGCCGCGGCTTTGAGAGGGATCTCTTCACTTTTTCAGGGCAAATTACTTTTAAAAAAAATTAAGACCCCTATTTTAGCAACAAATCCAACAGAATCTATGTAGCAACGAAGAGAAACACGTCTCTGTCTTGTTCTTCAGGGAGACGAGCGCCGCGTACGTTTGATGTCGAACCAAACATGAGCAAGTTGGAAATACTCCAAAATGCCTCTCAAGATGATTGAAGACAACTGAGGGTGTCCAGAAACCACAGATGACAACCACTGAGTTAAGAGTTTCGGAGCATTACTTTAATGAAGAGAAGAGAGCTTCGGTGGTGGGGTCCTGTTTTTGTCATACATCAAGTGGCCTGGGAGCCGAGGTCAGACAAAAAGACAAAACTGGGGGCCACCGAAATTCCAGTCCAACAAGCTGCCCCCTCCAGAGAAAGAATGAGCTCCTCTGTGGAACGTTCTGGGCCCAAGGCACAGAGGGAAACCTATGAAAGGTTCCCAAAGGTGTACCGTGCCTCCCAGGAAAAGCGGAAAACTGACCCCAGCCTTTGGGAGCAAGTGACCGGGTGTCGAAAGCCCGGCCCACCCGCCACCCACTTCCTCCTGCCAGCACCTGGCCAGGCACCCCAGAGAAGGCTTGGCCAGACCCCCACGTGGTGCAGTGGGCAGCCCAGCCAAGGAGTCAGCTTGTGCTGTGCCTCACACGTCTCTCATACACATGCCACATGTCATCCCAAACCCCAAGGCTCACCCCCAAGGCAACAAGGAGACGGGGCCCACCAGAAGCCAGGCCCTGGGCAGCTTTCCCTTGGTGGGAGAAAGAACCGAATGCGAGCGCACGAATCCCACCGGGACTGTGTCCCTGGAGTTCGGCACGGCAGCCTTTGTGCCTCGGCCCGCCCATCAGGTGGCCGGAGGGAGGGTTCAGATGCGCATTGTTCTGAGGCTCCGCAGCCTGTTTTGAAGATGTGGGTCAGGGAAAGGGTGGTGGCCAATCTCCGTGCTGAGCTTGGCCCTATTTGTCACAAGCCAAGCCTCCGAGTTCTCAGGCCGGTCTCCCCAGTACTGTATGGAGGCAGCACGCTCCTTTCTCCCATGATGTTGACAAAGCCCTGTTATTACAGGGCTGGATCAGTAACTAACCAGAACAGCCTTGGCTGCCTCCACACCTCGTACCCACGACATACCAGGACTTAGGTGAAACAGTAAGCAGAACACGATACAAAATAAATAAATGGAAACGCAACCCCAGGAAATCGAGTGCACTCCCGACAAAGAACAGTTAAACCAGACCTGGCTCGGACTTAGGTGGAGAGGCCCGGCAGAGCGAAGAGCCACGAGCCACGAGCCAGCCAAAGAGGGACCTATGTTAGCTACCTACATACGTGGCTTCCAGAGGATCCCCGCCCCCCATGCCCTGTTCAGGTACCTCCAGGCTCAGGTTCTGCCTGAGGAAAAAAAAAAAAAAAAGCCCCAAAGCTCTGCCCAAGTCCTGCTCCCCTGAGCTCTTTTGGGAGGGTCCACGGCTTTCTGAGAAGGGCTTTCCAGATGGCGCCCGGAGGCAGCGTTGCCAAACTCCACAGCTTAAGTAAATGTTGCCGCAGTCCCGTCCTGCCAGGAAGAGGCAAGGGGGACCCGCGGCTCCTTTCAAGCTGCTGCGAGGCTCATTTCCTGGGGAGAACAGAGAGCCCCCAACCACCTGCCCCGCACCCTGCTGGTGAGCCCCCTTTCCTCTCTGCACCCCCTCCTCCTTCCTCAGTGGGTCAGCCCAGTGTGCACGAGTGGAGGGAGGAGCCTTCCAGATGCCGACAGAGGACAGGGGGGCAAAGGGAGGTGAGGCACGCAGAAAGACAGCAAGCAGGCCCGAGGGGCACAGATGGCAAAGGTCCTAGCCCAGTCATCATGAATTTGGGCTATCTGCACAAATCCAATCTCCTGATCTCTGCAGGCGTTTCTCCACCCCTACCATCAATGCTCCCAAACAGCTCGGCAGTTAAAGGAGCTAACTGCTTCCTCCTCCTCTGACCTCACAGGCTCAGAATGCTGCAAAGGGCTCCCCATGCAGATCACTCCCCAGGATTCCCTCTGCTCTCCACCTTAAGAGCC
>NC_056674.1:22287500-22407500 GCF_018350195.1 Panthera tigris
ATGGGGGCAGGAAGGAGGAGCCACATCAGAAAAAGAGGTGGAAAAGAAAGAAAATCTATCATATCACTAAATGCAAGCGAGCCCCGGATAAAGGCCTTTGAGGCTGTGGTCAATGGGCCTACACAGGATGGAGACCCAGCATTTCAGGAATGCGGCTCAGGCAACAAAAGAGGACCCCACAAGGCTTCCAGCCCAGCTGATCAAATAATCCCTGACCATCTCAAAATATTATACCAGAAGTAGTAGGGGTTAACGATATTTTCATCCTTGCGTCTCTCCCTGGCTTTCCATTGATCACGTAAGTTAGCCGACTTTATTTAATGAACAGAGGGTCAACGCATTCAATTACCCCTTTCCCACCATCAACACTGCAATTAGCCCCTCTCCAAAATTATGGGGAATGCAGAAGGTAACTGCCCTGTTGGATATAATGAACAGTATCGTTTCTTAGTACATTAAGTTTTAATTATTCTGAGCGTGATTTCCAAGGCAAAATCCAAAGAAACAGAACTTTGGTCGTCTTCCGGCTCAGAGCAGAGCTCCAATCTGAGCGCAGTCTTAGATGAGGTTTTGGGGAGAGATGCAGAGATTAATGCCATCGGAGCGTTTGCACGCGAGCCAAAAAATGAGGGAGCGTCAAAACAGCCGCCCCGCTTTCTGAATGTCATAAAAGAGTAAAATTTATAAGCTGCTGCTTTCCAAATAGTTTCCTTTTGCGTGGTACACGGAGGCAGAAATGACATCTACGATGGTGTGAAATTATTGGTAAGTCAAATCAACAACGACAACAACAACAAAAATAAAACAAAGGGGAAAGATGGGGAAGTGATCCATGTGACTAGCTTTGTCCATTTTCTGTTAGAAAATATGACCTCTCAATTTGTCAAAGGTCCTAGTTTTCGCGGTTGATCCTCAGCTTGGTTCTCAGCAGTTTGGAGAGCCCAAGAACAAACACATTTTCTGGTTCACTGGAATCATTTTCACATGTTCACTGAATCAAACATTCTTTTGCTCACATAACAAACAGCTGCATCCCACATTAGCCTAGCCAGTGACAGTCGCCCATCTCGGCAATAACTGTTTGATTGCAAACTTGACCCCTTCTTCGTCTCGGTCTGGGCAAGACATTTTTAAACAGCCACTCCGTTCCCAATCCTCCTTTGCAAAGAATTACATCAGATAACAAAGGACGTCCCTGCCACTCATTGTAAGCCTTCTTCTGGAGATCTGTTCTAAGAGGCTCTCTGTAAAAAGGTTTTTTATGATGAATTCAGAACTACTATCATGTTAAGAGCAGCGATTTATAAAGAAGAATTCACTGGTTAAGATCTGAAAAAATAGTTTCTCAGGCCCTACTGACCCAGTTTTCAACAAAACAAGAATCAAGTGATGCAAATTGAGTTTTGCGACATTGTTATGCAGTCTGAGAAATTTGTAAAACCGTGTTTTGTGGTTATTGCTTAATAGAAGCCTTAATAAGTACTTCTTTCTTTACTTAAGAGCTTAAAGATTTTCTTTCCCCTTCACCTTGCAGGTTTCTCTCTAACAGGTAATAATAAAATGCCTATTGTGTAAAGATTTTTATTTAAATGCTTATTTTAATCGCACTTTGCACAAGTCCTACTTGTTAGAAATCAGAGGCAAGACTAACCAGATCGGGTTAAGGGTCCTAATCCCAGCAAAACCTGAATGCCCTAAGGCGTGCGGCTGATTTGGGCTGCGTATTGGTATGCCATCAATTTTCCCACTTAGTCAGAAAATTATGAAAGGGTCTAATTTGAATATGAAGAAAACAAAGAAGTCAACCAGAAATGAAAGAATCGGTATTCACAATTGTAAAATACTTCAATGAGGGAAATAAAAGCTAGAAGATAACCACAACTCAAGAATAATTCTCCTTTGAGTTGTAAGCCCGGTTGGTTCTTTTAAGCAAAATGGGTTTTTTCAACAGAGTATTTACAGATATGGAAACTACAGAGATAGAATAGCATGAGGCTATCACTTGGCCAGAAGGTGGGAAAAACATGGTAAACACGTCATTAATAAAGCCGAACATTTGGTGCCGGAATATTCTGCTGAGACCTCTTCATTTCAGCAGGTCTGGGAGAGGGATGGAAATCTGTCAATGTTAACTCCACGTCACTCCAAAAACTTAGGGGAGCCAGTCTGCCCTCTGCCTTCTGCCCCCTTCAAGGCCCCCGATCCAAAAACAGTGAGATGACACTCCCCAGAACAGGGGACCTCTTCGCGGGAGGGCGGAAATTGTCCCTCCTGACACTGGGCCGCCTGGCACTTTGCTGCCTCTGCACGGGAGATCCGTTTTTATGGAGTCCCCGCTGTCAGGCAGCGAAACCTGAACACCCTTCCCTTGCATCTCGAACGTTCCGCGCAGCGGTCACTCCTTGCGGCGTGGCCTCACCCCTCCGTGGTGGCTCACGTTCCTGGTCGGACTCTTCCAGACTGCCTCACCAGAAATAAATCGCAAACGAGTCCAGGACTCCAGGAGTAGACAGTGTGTTTCATGGGTATTTAAGCAACAGCATTAAGTGCTATCGGAATCTCTGGAATGTGCAGTTCAGATTTATGTGTGTTAACAATTCTTTACCGGTTTGTAATAAGCCAGCAGACTCACACTTTATTTTAATACTAATTTTGTCCTAGAAGAAGGGTATACCAAAGCATGACAGTAACAGACAAAAACTAAAAACTAAACCGGCATCTACTTAATAACTATAGCAGGGCACGGCTTCCGAAACGGAACTATCTACCAAAACCCAGAAGGGAAAAAAGCGAAAGGGAGGGGAAAAAACTTTACCAAAATGACCCTCAACAGTGTGCCGCCACGCCTTGAACAGTGAGCAATGCAGTGCCTTGAGGTGCCTCAAACTGTCTTTCATTTTCTAGACTTAATGGCTGATTGCAGAAATCAATGTTGCCATTAGTAACAGGGTATTTGTTATGGCATGATTTCCTCTGTTGTTAGGCTGCAGAATGATTACAGTATTAGCGAGATGCTTTCTTTATAAAGGGCTAGAGATATAACTTTCAATTTACCATCCATTAGAAAGGGACTTTGAAAATACGGATGGAGGCAACAAGCTTACCTGCTGTTAGGTAGCGATTTTAATTTAGCTATCTTAGGCTAGTGCGGGGTTTTTTTTGTTGTTGTTGTTTTTGGTTGGTTTTTTTTTTCCCCCCAACGCGGGCCAGGAAGCTTCAGCGTTTCACAGACATTTTGATGACAGATTTTCTGCTTTGCTATTTTAGACCCCAAAGCTGTATCGCCCGTGTAACAGTACAATTTAAGACACGCAGTCATGCATCTGTGTTTCAAACCTCTGTGCTTTTCTAAACCATCAGACGAGAGTGATGTATTTCGTCAGGTTACAGGGCCCCGACAGGTGAGCCACGCTGTAATTTCGGAAGGGGACAGGAGGCAGGTTTGGCCTGGGGAGGGAGGGAGGGGTGCCCAAATGAGACAACTGTGGAAATATCCTCGGGCGGGGGGGGGGGGGGGGAAGATGGTGAGCGTCTGAGCTCACACCTTCACACGTGTGGATGAAGCCAAAACGCCAGCTCCCGGGTTCCAGAGACGAGGTGATGGCGGATGAGGGCCGGGGCGTAAAATGGGGCCGGGCAGGGAACTGCCGGGGGAGGGGAGGAGAGGCTATGCCTGTCGGCAAACATGCCAACTGACCGTCTCTACCACCCAGTGGGATCAACTTTCTTTCCCGGCAGCCAGTGTTCAAGGGAAGGCCAAAGACTGGAAGAGCTAGCCTTCCCTGGAGGCGGGGCAGAAAGGCACGGTTCACCTAACGCCATCAGGTCAGAGCGATGAGCTCAGGACTGACCTGGAAGAGAAGCCAGGGCCCGTCCCCCAGAGGCCGGCGCGGAGCCAGGCCCCCTGGACGGGGAGGGCCCTCGTCCCAGCTGCTGGTCCCCCATGTTCCCTGGCGGCCTACCTGAGGAGGACGGCGAGGAGGGGTGCGGGCTGTCCTCCTGGGCACTCCCGGTCTGGGAGAGCCCCCCGCCGGCCCCACTCTCCTCGGTGACGTTGGAGGAGCCCGGCGTGGTAGAGCGGCTCACCGACTGGGACTCCTGGTCACTGCCCGAGCCGCGCCGCTCGTCCAGGCCCACGTGCAGCCCGTCCTCGTCGCCCTTGCGGTCCCGCTTGTGGACGCGGGAGTGCACGACCACCTGGTGGTAGGTGCGGAACACCCGGCCGCAGTCGGGGCACTCGGTGGGCTTCTCCTTCATGCTCCCGGGACCCTGCAGGTTATAGTCGAGCGCCGGGTTCAGCCCGTGTGACAAAAAATCCCGACTGCCTTCTAAAGGGTCGAGCTTATTTGGCAGGTCCCTCTGATTGCCCACTTTAGTGCTGTGAACCAAATCAGCAGGCATTTTCTGCTTGGAGCCATCTGCTCCCACTAACACGTACTCCCGCTTCTCCTTATCAAACATAACTCCGGCGCTTGCCAAAGTGTCTTCGTGGTTGCGCTGTAGCTGATGCTCTTTAGACAAGAAGCCGTGTTCCATGGCCATGCCCCTGGCCATGAGCTGCCAAGCCTGGTAGCTGTTCACGGGGTCCATCTCGGCAGCCTTGGCAGCCGCCTGCAACCGCTCGATACAGCTGGATTTCAGCGGCGGCACGAGGTTGAGGCATCCCAGGAGGGAGTGCTTGTCGCCCTCGGGGACCCCGTGGGCCACGCTGGAGATGGGGGACAGCAGCTTCCCCAGGACCTCCCTCTCCTTCACGGGCAGCTCCCCTTTGCCGTAGAGCTGGCTGGGCTCGCTCAGGCTGGCTTTGTCCGGGGCCACGAAGCCGCCCTGCAGACAGGAGAGGTACCGGGAATACAGGTTGGCGTGGGCCTCCTGGGACATGCCGCCCATGGGCACGGGCACCTCGGGGTCACTGGGGGACTTGTTCTTCACCGACAGCTTGTTGAGGTGGACCTTCATGTGGTTCTTAAGGAACCAGGGCTCCTTGAAGCGCCGGCCGCAGATCTGGCAGCAGTGCTCGAAGGAGTCTTTGTGTTTCCGCATGTGGCCCTTCAGGAACCACGCCTGGCTGAACACCTGCCCGCACACCTCGCAGCGGAACTCGTTGGCCGACTGCTCGCCGCCGCCGTTGGGGCCCTGGCCCTGGGCCGACTCGGCGGTGATGTGGGCCTTCTCCACGTGGCTGATGAGCTCCTCCTCCTGCGAGGCCGCGAAGTCGCACAGCGTGCACTTGTAGGGCTTGTGCAGGATGCGGATGTGGCGGTCCAGCTCCTCGCGCTTCTTGAACTTGCCCTTGCAGAAGGTGCAGCGGAAGCCGGCGGCCGGGACCACCGCGTCCTCCTGCACGCTGGCGGGCTTGGGCGAGGGCACCGGGTGGGCCACGTCGGGCACGCTGTGGTTGGCGGGCAGGGCCAGGTTGCAGGGGGCCGGCGGGGCCTGCTGGGCGTGCGGCAGGGGCTTCAGGTCGGGCCGCGGCTGCAGCAGGCTGCTCTTCATCTGCTTGTCCCGCAGGATGGCCCTCTCCTCCAGCTCGTGCAGCAGGCGGTTCTCCTCGCGCACCCGCCCGCGCCCCTTACCCAGGTTGCCCAGCTTGTGGGTCCGCAGGTGAATCTTGAGGTTGCCCTTCTGCGCCGCCCGGTGGTCGCAGTAGGGGCACTTGAAGGGCTTCTCGCCGGTGTGAGTGCGCATGTGCAGGGAGAGGATGCTGTTGAAGCGGAAACGCTTGCCGCACAGGGGGCACGGGTACTTGCGGTTTTTGCGGGCGTCGTCCTCGATGTCGCTCATCTGGGACATGATGCCCAGGTTCTGCCCGTTGAGGAACTGCTGCAGGTCCACCCGCCCGTTGAGGCTGGTGTCGACGTCCCGGCCCAGCTGGCTGGCCAGGAGCGCCATCTGGCTGCCCATGGGCTGGCCGGTCATGGGCACGTGGGCCTTCTCGTCGAGGGGCGCGGGGGCCTTCTCCTCGGGGTTGGGCCGCGGATGCAGCTCGGGGAAGGCATGGCTGAGCTGGGAGGTGATCTGGTGCAACTTCTGACTCATGGCATACTGGCCGTTGAGGACAGGGCCGCTCAGGTGGGGCTCAGCTTCCGGTGCCGCCGAGGACACTCCAAGGCACAGACTGGCTTCTTCCATCCCTGAAAATAAAGAGAGAGTTGAGGTCTGTGCCAGGCACCGTGGCGCAGCGAATCAACGGCATCAGCTGGCGAGGAATTTGCAATTCATGCCTTACCTACACATAATAATGCTAAGGAATTAGAGTCAAAAACAATAATAAAAAGATGAATTATTAAATGCCAATTACGCAACATGGCATTGCTCCTCCAATTTGTTTTGGCGATAGATCGTCTTCCTTGTATTTTCTATTTACCGACCGCAATTATTCATTCGCATTTAAATTATTAATGTTTTACCACTTCCAACACCTAATAACAAATCGCGGGTCTACGTGTTAAACTTTCCCTCCTGTGCCCCTTGTGGCACCTGCACCTGTTGGTTCTGTTCAAAGTTTGCCTTGGAGCAGGATGGCTTTCACCACAAAACCACATAGACTCCCTTGGAACTTTTGTTTCCGGTTACTATATTCAATACATTCGCCGGTCTGTGATGAAAGAGATTATTTTATGATTTGCCACCCCCCACCACCAAAAAAAAAAAAAAAAACCAACAGAAAAACCCAATGGCATGATATTTACTGGTACATAATAAAACAAGATAATGTTTTGGGAAAAAATAAAGTAAAGGACAGGCTTTAGAACAATAAAAGGGATTTTGCTTTAGTCAACAAAAAGTGCAGTAATATCTCATTAAGCTGATTAGTATGCTGCTTAGAAACAGTACTAGGTGCTGTAACACATGATTATAATCATAAAAATCCTTCAGTGTTTGCAAGGAAGCATTAACGAGGTATATTAAATTTTAAGGAGACTGCGAGTAGCGGCTTTGCAAACCTCAGAGATTAAGATTTAACCCTTATGTTACGAAACACTGTTATTTTGTCATTTGGTAACTGTGCCCATCAAAAGAAGTATAAATTATCTGGTGACGGAATCGTAGTGGATCGTCCAGACTGTTCATTTTTGGATAGGGGTGAAGACTTACACCATTTACTGGGCTCTCTCTGTCCTTCCACTGGCATGATATCCCAGGCAGGGACTGTGATTGGGTTTAAAGAGATCCTTTATAGAACTAGATAAAAACCAATTAAAATCCAGGGATGATACCATAGGAAGTCTCAACCAAGTTTGAGTGTTTTTAATAACTTTCCCAGTATACAGTAATGAGTACAAATTGTACCTGCAGTATGTGTTTTGCAGAAAATTAGAACTCAAAGCTGTTTGTTAAACACTAACACTCAAAGCTGGTCTCCATAATTGCCTTTAACGCTCCCCTCTGCCCCCTTCCCAGACTGTGCAGAACCGCTAAGGCCACTCTGCTTGGGGCTGGGGTAGAAGGAACGGCTCCCTCCACATCACAGCAGGTGAGGAGCTCAGCTTTGAAAGGCAGTGAACCTACGCCTGGGTCCTTCTATTTCCAGATCTGCCTTCCACCTGAAGGAGTCCAAATTCGCTTCCTGCCATTGGAACAGTTTTTGCACATCTCTCCTCTTTATATCCCAATGTTTACATGTGTTGGCCAGCCAGGTGGTCCAGGGGCAGCGCTTAACCCCAGCCAGGATGGATTCCTGGGCCAAGCAATTCCCTAGGGGGACTGGTGGGGACAGAGTTCAACTGTGGAGGAAGCGCATTCAGCCCTGGGGCGGGGAGGGGGGCGGTCTGCTGCCTCCTGGGCCTCCCGCCAGGCAGACTATGCGTGGCATGGAGGGTCTCCAACGGGAGACCTGGCTTCCTTGGCAAGAGGACAGGGGCTGTGAGTCCATCTTGCAAGGGAAGGGAAGAAAAGACATGAATGTTTATTTGCAGGAGGGAGAAACACAGCAGCCATGGTACAGGGCTGACTGTGTCCATGACATGAACACCTGCACACATTTACACATACATACAGGAACCTGATCACTTGTAGGAAAAGAAGGCTACCAACTCGCCATCTTTCCTTTTTGCCTCTGGTGGGCTGTCTACACTCAAATTAAAAAACCAACCAACAAATAAAAAAGTCCATTTTGGAGATGGGTCAGAAAGGACTAATATCTCCTGGAGAGCTTTGCTTTCATTCACCAACCCTGCCGAGTTCCCACTGTACCCCAGTCCCTGTCCTTGGCACGTAAGACGCCCTGGTAGACAAGAATGGCCAACCCCAGTGCTCATGGCAACCACTGACCAGCGGGGAGGAGTAGGTCCAGTGTGCAGAAGTTGCTAGAGCAGGACTGGTGCCTGGAAGATCCCAGGCAGGGACTCTAACAGCCCCCGGGGCCTTGTCTGAAGCCCCTTCTCTACCTTCAAGCTCCATCCAGCTGTGCTGGCTCCTCTCCTAAGCAAACACAGATCATGACCCTGAGGCCACTTGGGAGTGCTCAGAATTCCACCCAACAGCTCTGGGGAAGTTTGGAAAGTCCAAAGCCAACATGGCTGGCCCACTTCCAAAGCTGCCCAGTTGGCCTTCTCAGAAGACATGAATCCAGAAAGACAGGCTATTTTCAGGTTGCTGCTGATGAGCTGACGCCAATTCAGCAGGAGGGAGGGGAGGATGAATGTGCAATACAGCGAGACTGCAAATCAGGTTGGGTGAGGGGCAGCAGGTTGAAGACCATCCCCCACCCTCATTCACGCTGGGTAAGTAAGAGCTCAATTTGTCAAATAATGAATATAGGGAGTTTTCAACTTAGGTTTGGATATGGAATGCTTTAATTATGTTAAAGAACTTTTTTTTCAGTCAACAAATCTTTTTTAAGGAACTGGACTTCAGGTGTCTTTGCTGAAGCCTCAGCTGGCGGGGGGCGGGGGGGGGGCGGTGGGAACAATGGTCTAGAATGTGCAAAGGTACAGTTGGCAGGTCTCAACTCACATAGCCCCTTCTCACAAAGACTCCCAGGCCCCTCTTGTCATAGGTGCTCGTCTTCAGCCTCTCTCTACCCATCACCTTATTTCCTTCTTTACAGCACTTACCACTAGGGCAACATTTTGTTGTTGACCCTTTTATAAGTGTGCTTCTTTTCCATGAGGGCACGATCATGTCTGCCTTGCTCACATGAAGCCTCAAGGCCCAGGTCGCAGCTGAACATTGTATGTTCATCATTTTCTGACTCAAATGGATGAATGAATGAAGAGACCTTATGAACATAGCTCATAAAAGAAGGCTAGCCCTGTAGAACCACTCTCCTCCCAGCTTTGTGTGACCCCAACTCAGCTTACACAAGTCCACCAACATCTATCTACTATCAGACTTTGTCAGAGTTGGAAGGGTCTCTGGCTAACCCAGAACCTGGGGGTCCAGAAGCCACCAAGGGAGAGCCACCCCCACCACTAGATCTTTCATTATATACGCCCATGGTGACCATCCCAGGCCTGGGCCACCACTGAGCAGCTAATCCCCTTCAGAACTGGACTACCCATCATGGGACCCATGGGAGAACTCAGAATTTGAGAAGAGCTGGCCAGAACCCAAGGAGACACTCTGAGGATTACAGCTCGCGCACAGGCCCTCGAATGAGCCCAGGCAAAGCATGCGCAGAGCCCCACTGTGAGGTAGGACGTCGCCAGACAATTATCCCAGAATGTTCGGTGAGACCCAGCACCCCATGATTCTGTGAGCAGGTGTAGGCACTGCGATGGGTCAGTCGTAAACCCATGCCAGCCGCCAGACTCAGAGCAAGAAAGGGGAGCGTGAGTTCTTGGAAAGAGCACGGGGTAATTGGTGTGCTGTCCCTGGGCCAAAGCAGCCGAGGCAGGATGAGCTGGCCTCAGGCCCGGCCTGGGACGCACAAAACCTGGGTCGGCCCCAATTTCTCCAGCCTTGACACTTCACCCTTCCAGAATTCATTTACCCCTTATGTCAGTCATTCAGTCAATACTTGCCAGGGGCCTTCTAGTACCTGCCCTCAAGGGTCTCTGGGACCCAGGGGGTCAGCATCAGCAAGGTTACCAATTGATGGGAAGCAATGAAAATGCCCCAGAGAGACTGTACTGAAGGTTTAAGGAAAGGGGTAACCACTGCCGCTTTGGCATAGAGGGGTGTGTGTGTGCGCGCACGCAAGGATACATGTGCATGCACGAGTAAGTCTACGTTGGGGGAGAGGCAGGGATTCCCTAGTAGTATCACTCTAGAAACTTATACAGATGCATATCTTGGGAAACTCAGGGATCATTTATCCTACTGTTAAGGGATTGGATCCTACTGCAGCCCTAAGAGCTCACAGGGCCCAGGGAGGTGAGGTTGCCTGGAGGGTCTCACCATTCAGGTGGAAGGAGGCAGTCATTACTCCTTTTCCCCAGCCCTCAGGGAGCAAGCATAGGGAGAGTGCCTTCCCTTTGGAACCACACTGCTCCCTCACAGGCCCTGCAGTGAATGGCTGTCAGTGTCCCTGGCAGGGCCTCCTGCCACAGGATACTCCCTCTGTCCTGATAACTCGGGCACATGAACATCCACACACAGCACTGCCCCTGCATGGTCACGAATTCCAGGGAGTGTTTTATCCCATGTGCCCAACCCATCCTTCTCACCCTGGCCCCAGCTCTGGACTCATTAGCCCACAATCCAGCAGCCGAGGAACCCACTGAAGAAGCCAGTAGCCAGTGCAGGGTTGGCCACGATCCTGGGCTTAAGGCAAGTGGGGAGCTGGGACCTTCTAAGGAACCTACACAGTAACTTGCCTGCCCCTCCCACCAATGTGGGAAAACACTCAGCACAATTAAAAACAAGTAAACAAACTACTGAACACTGAGAATAGCTTGCCCCTGGCCTTCAGCTCAGGGCCCAGCCCAAGGCATATCAGGAAGAAGATCAATAAACCCTAGTTGACTGATGGAAGGAACCAATGCATACGTAATTTACCTAACTGTGGAAAGGCAGTCAAGGCTGGACAGTTAGAGGCCACTGTAAACTGCTGAATCTGGTACGCCACCCCTCCAACATGGAAACACTCCAACATTCCACTGAGTCCTGATCTTTCCTGATCCCCAGGGTCATGGTGGGGCACTGCTGGTCCTCAAGACAACTGTCAATATTGACGAAGATGCAGGCATGCACGTGAGCCCCAGCCACCATGGCATTCCTCACCACAGTGTGGAAATGTCTGGGCCTCACATCTGAGCACAGGCAAGGCCCCAGTTGAAAGCTTCTGAAGGCTAGAGGTTTTCTTCTTGAGCTGTGCAATTTTATATTTCATACAAGGGTATTCGCAGCACAGGAAACCTGCCATTGGGTGCACAGATTATCAAAATAATTCTGTCTCATCATTCCCATCATTGCAGGTACAGTGAGCCATTCAGCTGCCTTTGATGGTGCTAATGGTTATTTTGATTTTGTATTTCTGCCTTCAAAACTATTTCCTGTGATATCAATGACAAAAGTTTTCACTTAACTCTTCCAATAGAGAACCTAATTGTATCTTTCACTCAAAATGAAATTTAAAACTATCAGGACACCAGAAATGCCAGCTGCTACGAGTCTAAATAAATTTTACACAAAAACACAGTTTCATTTTGCTAGCACAGAAAAAAGAAAGTAATCTTATGAATAGTCCAAAAAATATAGATCTTGCCAGTAAGTTGCATGAACGAGTTTTATCCTTATACCATGAAAAAGAATAGTTGGGAAATGAAATGACTTTCAAAATAACCATTTCAACTGGGTTTTTAAAAATCAAATATTGTTGTCTAGCCAAGCACAACTAAATATTCCCTTTTTTATCAATGTGGGTAAAAGTGCTGCCTCGGAAAACGTACAGGAGTCCTACCGTTCCCAACTGCTGGGCAGGGGAGGGATGTGGGTTCCCAGCAAGGGCCCCAAACACCACTGTGGGCCTCACAGCGTGCAGTTCTGGTATTAGGTGGACCCCCTTTCTGGGGGGGCTCAGATGACCTTCTGCCCCTTCCCCAACAACCCACCTTGCTTTCTTACACCTAGGGTAAGCAGTAATTAAGACGACTTCACCTAGAATGCAATGGCTTCTTATTAAATACTATTTTCCAATTGTTGTAGCTCAAACTGCTTAACCAAGGTTGTTATAAGCATAATACACTCCTGTTCTGAAAATACAGAACACCAGACTACTGAACCTTTTCAGGGTCATTAAACAGCTGTAAACATTATTACAAAAATAAACCAGAGATTTCATGCTTACATTTTGGCCTAGAGCTTGCTATGCTGAGCAAGTACATTTTTTCATCTCTTACAATCAACGCTGGTGACATTTGGGCATCCAAACAAATTACATCACAAACATTACTGAGGTGGGCAGGATACTGAGTGGTTTATTTGCCAGATGATTAATAGATAAACAGGAGGGCAGTTCGGGTGACCTGTTCCATTCTGACTGATGTGTAGACAATGCTATGAGACAGGGCCAGAAATAGTTAAATCCTTATTTAATTTATTAATGAAAATACGATATGCAAATAGAGCTGTGGAGTATGGCGACTGTGTGACCAGGAGAGTCAAGCTGGAGAGTATGGTTGAACGCCACAACCTCCCCTTGTGGATGGAACATTGGTCAAAGTCAGGGCCCTCATGGCATTGGATGGTGAGCAGGACCCCACTGGACCAGCTTTGCACACAGCCCCATGGAGCCCCAGCCAGTTTTGTACTGGGGGATGGCGGTTGGAGGACTTAGAAGAAGAAACTGGAATAAAAAGTATCCTCTTTTTGAAGACTTTGGATGATTTCAAAATTCTCAAGGGCAAAAGCATCTTGGCTTTTGGAATCTGGGTTGAAACTGTAGCCCAGAATTGAAGACAGGTCATGAGCATGTCAGATGGGAAAGGAAAACACCCACAAAGCGTGCTCCTGGTCATCTTTTCAGGGTAGAGAAGACTTCTGGTCTGAGTTCCTGGCTCTCCATCTGCCCACGGCACATGAAGCCAGGCAAACAGATGCTGGGATGGAACTCCAACAACCTCATGTGTGGTGATTGTTAAGACCATGGATGCATCAGGCAGAACAAGCTCTCAAAAAATAACACAAAAAACAAATGACTGTTATCATATTACCGTCATTACCTTCCTTTTCATCATCACCATTTTCATCATCACCACCACCATCACCTTCACCACCACCGTCACCACTGTCATCATCACTATCACCTTCACTATTGTCACCACAGTCTTCATCTTCACCACTACCATCATCACAACTGTCATCATCACCATCATCATCACCTTTACCACCGACGACATCACCACTCTCATCATCACCACCACCATCCCCTTCATCATTGTCACAACTGTCTTCATCTTCACCATCACCATCATCACCATTGTCATCATCACCATCATCATCTTCACCATCATCATCGTCACCACCATCATCATGACCATGATTATCACCATTGTCACCACTGTCATCATCACCATCATCATCTTCACCATCATCACCGTCACCACCATCATCATGACCATCATCATCACCATTGTCACCACTGTTATCATCATCACCATCACCGTCATCACCACCACCACCATTGTCACCATCGTCTTCATCTTCACCGCCACCATCATCACCTTCACCAACAACATCACCACTGTCATCAGCAGCAGCATCACCTCCACCATCACCATCGTCACCACTGTCATCATTTGTCATTACCTTCATCAACATCATCACCACTCTCATCATCCTCATTATAGCCATCACCATCATCACTTTCACTGTTGTCACCACTGTTACCGCTGTCATCAGCTTCATCATCACCATCATCACCACTGTCATCTTCACCATGGCCGTCACCATCATGTTCACCATTGTCACCAGAGTCATCACATCATCATCACCTTCACCACCACCGTCACCACTGTTTTCATCTTCACCATCACCATCATCACCACTGTTATCATCTCCTCCACCATCACCAACACCATCATCATTTTTATCATAGCCATCACTATCACTTCACCATCACTATCGTAGTCACCTTTATCACCTTCACCATCACCACCACTGCCACCATCTTCATTGTAGCCATCACCACCATCATCATCTACATCAGCAACAGCATTCTTCTCACCCTCCTCCTTTTCATCATCGTCCTCCTCCTCAACACAATACCATGTGCCAACACTGTGCTAGGTACTTCACAATCATTCTCTCATTTAGCCTCACACAACCTTAGAATGGTAGGTAGTAAACTATTCCCACACTAAAAAGAAGAAACTGAGGCTCAGAAAACTTAAGTCCAAGAAGGTCACACAACTGGGGAGCCTGACTCTAGAGTTCAAGCAAGACATGCGGGTGGGAAGGCTGGCTTCTGATGCCCACACCATGTTAGTCTTGCTGGGCTGAATGCTGACAGATGCCAGCTCCTTCATTTTTAAAATGTGTAGAAACAAAGGAAACCACATTTCAGGGAAAGCTTAAAGGAGGCTAAGGAGCCAGAGTCCTCACAAACATGTGTGCCAGGAAATGGAAACATGCAGTACATTCCAGAGAAAGCAACACAGGGGGCTAGTGTGGGTGGGGGTGGGGAGAAGGTGGGGAAAGGCACTGTGGATACAGAAATGTGGCAAGTCTCTTACTCACCAGTGGGGGAGGGTGTCACACAAATATTTATTTATATTATATTATTGTCTTCACATTCATAAGATGGATATATTATTCCACGTTCCCCTGCCCTGGGTCAGGTGGGTTATTCCCCCAACCTGACTGGAGCAGTGGAAAGAGAATGGTACCTGAAGTGCTATGAACATACATCCAAATGTAGCTCTTCCACAGTTGTTGGACCTTGGTTACCCTCCCGAGTCTCAGCTTCTTTGTCTCCAAAATGAGCTGATATCGACCGACCTGCATACTTCGTAGGGTTTTGAGAAGGCAAATGGGATTGTGGGAGAGACAACACGGCACATGACTTGTAAAAGGCTGTACAGGAACCTTTCTCAGGTGCCAACCATGGCTTTAGATCTAGAAAGATCTTTAATCTGGGAGTAGAATAAATACTGAAAGGCAAAGAACACAACCAAGGCACAACCAAGGCCTGTAAACACGGTTAATAAAACCCCATTCATTGCCAACTTTACTGTGCATCGTCAAGTGGGACTCCTCATTCAGCAACATCTCTCACTGCTTATATGGGGCGAGAAGTGGGGCAGCTACAAGCAAGACCAGATCATTGCCTTTGAAAGTTGACTCAGGGAAGGGGAGAGAGACCCACTGGACAGAAGTGCTGAAAGGGGGAAATCTCCAACATGCTGCGAGGCTGGGCGCAGGCAGGGATGGGCAGTGGGGACAAGGGAAGGGAAACCAGTGAGGATAACAACTGGGAAGAGGTCAGTCCTTGCCTGAGGCTGGAAGAGGTCGCTAGGCACAGAAAGGTGAAAGGGCACGTAGGACAGAGGGAACAGAATGTGCAAAATGGGGAGTGAGCATGGAATGTTCTTGGGGGACGATGGAGGATGGGGTGGAAGGGGAGGGCCAGGCGCAGACCTGAATGCCAGTCTGTGGAGTGTGGAGCTTACATGTGGGGCAACACTGGGGAAGCTCCTGCCAGAGTCATAGTATAACACAGACGTCTCAACTACCACTGCACCACATTAGTAGTTTTCTAGTACTTTAGGTCAGAGGAGATGGGGGAAAAGAGAGGGTGAAAATAAACTCCTGAACCACAAACCAAACATCTGAGGGCTAAAGTCCTCATCGTGGTCAGGGAGGGCTCCCTGTGCCTGAGAGAAAAGGCTGCTCAGAGTTTGGAGAAGACATCAATTTCCCCTCTTCTTTGTAACAGCAAAAAAGTGAAAGAAAGAAGGGCTACCCCGCAAATCTCCTGGCAGTCCACCCCCACCTCTCCAAATGCGGCAGCCCAAATTCATCCTTCATGCTCCATCAAGGCATTGCCTATTCCAGGAAGCCTTCCCGGATCTGCCCCAGGCTAGAGATGATATGCAGTCCCCAGGGTTCCCGTGCAATTTCTCTGGAACAGTTAGGACATGTTCATAATGCACCTCAATGCACGTAAATAAGGAAGTCACGTTTCTTCTCCTCCTCTGCGGAGGGGTCCAATGACCCTTGTCTGTAGCATCTGGAGGACCGAGTGCCACCAAAAACTGGTCCTTTAAGCTTCTGATGATCACAGTGCAGGCAAGGGAGGTAGCCCAGAGCGTCATAAGAATGCACAACCCAGGCCTCTCCCCCCAGAATGCAAGCCATCAAGTGGAGCTTCCTTTGTTCCCAGATGGGATGATTTGGGAAGGAAATGGCCCCCTAATTTGCTGTAATTGATTTATCTGAACTGTGTCCACCCCGTCAGGGGAAGCGACAAAAACTATATATATATATATGGGCTTTTAATGAATGACCCACCTTTAAAATATCGCAAAACTGAAAAAGATACCAGCAGTTGTCATGAAGTGCATTGATTATTTCTCTCTCACTGGCTTTCTTTCTCTTTTTAAACAGACTTCGCCATGGCAGGAAGTTAGGTATTTAATCCCCTATTAACCCGCCTTGGCTCCCTGCTCAGGCTCAGCACGCAGCCGTTGCCCTAGAACAAAACGGGGGGACCCAGCACCCACAGGATTCCCGGCAGCCCCTCGCTCCCAGAGGGGCAGCAGCAAACGTGGGGCAGGCACCCAGCTACCCCTCGCCGCCCCTTCACCCCTGATGAAAGCCATTTTACCTCTGAGCACTTCTGAGCTAGGATATCGTGTCGAACACTTTATTTTCATTTCACAGAAGCCTCAGATTTGATTCGGTGCAAAACTAAATATAATGTAGAATGCACATATGCAAGAGTGATCAAAGAGGGCCTGATTGTGAAATATTCATAGAAGTCGGCCCACGGAGATTCGTTCACAGGGGCACCTGTCGAAGACATAAGCTCAGATACACATCATCTCCTAAGTACACACAATCATTACCGAGCAAAAAAAATCCAGGCACACCCGGGGAGTCGCTGTTGCCTGCAACTGCCAGCCACGGGCCAACGGACGGGGCCCGGCCAGGGCCGGGCTGGGGCTTCAGTCTCTTTTGGCTCTTGGGGTCCCCGGTTCCGCAGCTCCCGTTCCTGTGCGGGTCACCAGGCTGGCCTAGCCTGGCCCTCTGCTGGGCCAGACTCTCGGGAGGGGAGGGAAGACTAGGCCACCAGCTCCTGACCACGGCA
Organism: Panthera tigris; assembly: GCF_018350195.1. Taxonomy (NCBI): domain Eukaryota; kingdom Metazoa; phylum Chordata; class Mammalia; order Carnivora; family Felidae; genus Panthera; species Panthera tigris. The sequence continues at coordinate 22,304,698 of NC_056674.1, forward strand.
GCCGTGGCGTCTGACGTGGGGCAAGGCTGCAGGTCGGCCAAGCTCACAGACACGGGGCTGCCGGGAGCTGCTGTCCCAGCAGTGGGTGTTGCTACTTCACGCAGAGGGACTCCAGGGACAGAGATGGAGTCTCCAAGCACGGTTAGGAAAGAAGGGCGAGCGAAGACAGACTTCCCAGCTCACATGTGCGTAAGGAGGGAGAACCCTGTGGCTCATCGTGTTTAAGCCTATTAGTGTTTGGAAAGAGGACCCTCTACTTTCAGGGAACAGATGAGGGCGCTTGGTGCCCTCTGTGCATATCATTCCCTCTGTCTGGGACACTCTCCCTGCCATCCCCACTTACTCCCTATGCCTTGTCATCTGGTGAAGATTAAATGCCACCTCGTCCAGGAGGCCCTCCTTGATACCCAGGGCCAGGAACCCTCCTGTCTGTCCATCTTGCCCCCTCACGATGGCTTTCAATACTGGGGTTGGGTCTGTTTGTATACTTGCCTAGAAGGTCCCTGTGCATGGAGGCCATGCCCACTGGCTTCTGTGGTGTGTCCCCAGCACTGGCACTGAGCTGGGCCCAGGGGATGTGTTCAATAAACATTTGCTGAATGAATGAAGAAAGGTGCAAGCAAATGGATAAATGGCTGAATGTGGAAATGAATGAATAAATGAACGAACAGACCAAGCAACAAAGCGTGCAGGCCCAATGCACAGCATCTATCCTTGGGGAGAGAGGGGACACTCGGGGTAGAAAGATTCAGACCACAGGTCATTCCTGAGGCACCAGGGCAGACCCTGCTCTCTGCCCCTCAAGGCACAAGCCAGGGGAGAAGTTTGCCCCATAGAGCCTGATGTCAAATGTCACCCCATCCGTGCCGCTCCCAATCCCCCACACTTCGTAGTCGCCGTGAAGGGCTAATTCCACTCCATCTCATGATGGATGATCTGGGTCCCTGTCTCACCACCCTACGCCGCGGTCCGGGGCCTCCAGAGACCCATATCTAACCCCAATCCAATGTTTTGCCCGTAACGCGAACCTCCGAATTCTGGCTGAGTGATTCCTAAGCCCTTCTACCTGCCCTTTACACACCCCTCACTCCTTTGACTCCTCTGTTTCCTTCAGGATACTCACACTTGCCCAAGCAAACATCCGTTCATCCATCCATTCCTTCAGCATTTCCTGACAATCCCCTGTGTGCCAGGTACCGTGCCAGGCTCTTTGGAGGAAACAATCGGAAACGTCCCACCCTGCCAGACCTCACCATCCAAAGGGCAGACGTGGCTGCACCATCAGCCCAGAGATCACGATAACACTTGCACACCATTTACGCACAAAGGGTCAGGGGACCGGCAGCTTTGACGGCAACCACCCCACCTTGTCCATCCGTCTCCGAGTGTCAGCACAGACGAGGCCTTTGGGGATGGGCCTGTTGCCAGGGTGACACTACCACTCTCTTCCTTGGGCTTGCTCCTCTCTGAACCTCTGCTGATACCTCCCTCCCAACCCCGGATCCCATCGCTCCAAGATCCAGGTCCTTGCACACGGGCAGGAACGGGGGACCAAGCGATGTAGCACAGAATGCCCTCTCTCTGTGATGGTGCCATGTTGCTGGTGCCTGGAACAGCAACCGGGCTGGTCATCCCAGAACACTGGCTGCCCCCCTACATCGACCCCAGGTGGGCCTGCATCCTCCCCCACGGGTTGCTCTACAGCCTGCCCTGGAACCAACCAACCGGCACCCCAGACCGGACAGCTGTATGGCCTCGGATGCCCCAGCCCCTCTCTGAGTCATGGTTTCCGGTCTGTAAACCCAAGCAGGCTGGCCAGGCTGATCGCTACCCTCAGCTACTCGGTCTCTCCTCCTGCATCCTGATTTATGCTTCTGTGGCCCACCTGACAGGGAAGGGGCTTCCCGGCCAAGCCCTGCTCCTGAACCCTCACCAATCACAGAGAACGGCTGGAGTTGAACTTCACCGCTGCTGGACACCGGGGGAAACATTAAAAATGAAGCAATTAATGTTTCTCTTCTTACAAGGGAGGACACGCCATTTGTGGGCTGGTCCGTGGCCATCAGCGTGTGGTCGGTCCACCCTGGCCCCAACAGGCTGTACTTTATTGTCATGAGCATGACAAGATGTCTTCCCCACCCTCGCCTCAAGAGGATACCTGGACAAGAGGTATTTCCTAAGGAGAGGCTTTCCAGAAGCCGTGGGGGTATGCTTCAACGTGAACAGTTTGGTGCAGAGGTCTGAGCTACACAAGCTGCAAACGGCAGCTAGAAGTGACAGTGGCCAACAGCAGGGCAGCCACTCTTTGGGGTCCCAGAGGAGCCTCTTTCCTGGGACTCCGTGTGACCAATGAAAAATGGCGGCTGCCGCCAGAGGTGGACTGTGTCTTCTCCAGAAGAACTGATGGCCCAGAAGCTCCAAGGTGGCACCTCCTCAGTTATGCATCTGTGCCAGGAGAGCAATAATGAGGTAATTTATGGAAGGTGTTTACTCTGGAAAGGTTTCTGCACCTGGCACTTCTTCTACGACCACAGTGACCATCCGCCGGCCATCACTGCTGGGCTTTCAGCCTGCCCGCCCAGTCCTGGTCAGTCCCACTCGAAAGCCTCCTGGAAGTCAAACACTCCCAAGGCCTATGTGGCAGCCAAGGGGTTCATAACCTCACTGTCTTTATTTTTAAAAGTGTTTGCAGTTAATGAGGAAGAGCTGAACACCCCCACATGAAACCTGGACACAAGGCACGTGAACAGACAATTCACAGAAAAAAATGGAACTGGCTAATGACCATAGAAATGTCACTCCCGCCGAGACAGCAGAAAGACTCAAAACAATAGCGAGGTCCCATTTTAAAATAATTCCACGGAAGATTACACCCAGACCTTGTGAGAACCCCACATCCTCCACGGAAGCCTGGCACACCCGAAGTGGAACACGGGAGAGGTAACGTGGCCTTGTTCCAACCACGGCTTCCCTTCCAAAGTCAGGTACCCAGAGCTACCGTGCGGGCTTCCCGAACACCACTGACTGCTGCTTTGAGGAAGCCAGGCCAGGAAGGTGAACACTCTAGAAAGCTCTTTCCACATCTATGCTAGAGACTAAAGGAACAGAGAGAACTCTGGTGTTCAAAGACACGGTTCATGCTTTCTGCTTTCTCTTAGAAAGCTTCTGAAGTTCTACCAAGGAAGCTAACCTCTGGGGCAGAAGGTTGTGCACCATGGAACACAGCTAGACCCGGCCAACTAGCCTGGCTTGCCAGGGGGGCAATGTCCCCAGGCCTAAGGCCAGCCTGTTTCTGCACCCACAGGCTGTCTCCATGTAGGTACAAGAGGCAAAGAACAAACGTCATTGATTTCCCTGTGGTACAACTAACTAGAAGAGTTCATGCCAAAGACTTCCACAAATGGCCACTCCCGCCCCCCACCACCCACCCAATCTCACTTCTCCCCACATTCCTCCACATTCTCAGCTGCTTGGGGAGAACTTCTCCATCCCATGAATGAGATCTGTGCACAACTTCTCTCTTTGCACAAGGATGTTACTTGAGGGAAGGAAGGCGCAGGTGACAATGGTAGGGTGGCAAAGCTGGAGCACCCTCAGAGGTCCCCTAGCTTCTGGCTGCTTAGTCTGATGTGCCCATTTTATAGATAGGTATACTGAAGCCAGCAGATACATGATGACCCTTCTAAGGTTACATAGCTAATTAGTAGGTATGTGTCTGTGTTCCTTGGTTACCTCTTAAGCACTCAAAAAATTTAGTAGGCACTGGGGCGCCTGGGTGGCTCAGTCAGTCAAGCTTCCAATTGCGGCTCAGGTCATGATCTCATGGTTCGTGAGCTCGAGCCCCATGTCGGGCTCTGTCAGAGCCCGGAGCCTGCTTTGGATTCTGTGTCTCCCTCTCTCTCTGCCTCTCCCTGGCTCATGTTCTGTCTCTTTCTCAAAAATAAATAAACATTAAAAAAATTTTTTTTAATTAAAAAAAATTTAGTAGGTGCTAAATAAATGCTCGCTGGCTGGCTGAATGGATGGGTGAGTGGATAAAAGAAGAAATAATGCACAAATACAAAGACAGATGGTCCAACCAACAAATTCTTGCCTCTACTCACTCAGTAGCCACACGGGGACCAGCCATTACAAAAAAGCTTCAATAATCTATCTTCCTCTACTGGACCCCAAACTCACCAGTTTCTTTTGTTCCCCATAACTCTTTCTTCAATCAGACAACATAAAATTAGCGTTTTTTTTTTTAATGTTTTATTTATTCTAGAGAGAAAGAGAGACAGCAGGAGCAAGGGAGGGGCAGAGAGAGAGAGAGGGACACAGAATCCGACACAGACTCCAGGCTCTGAGCTGTCAACACAGAGCCGGACGTGGGGCTCGAACTCACGAGCCGTGAGATCAGGACCTGAGCCGAAGTCAGACGCTCAACAGACTGAGCCACCCAGGCGCCCCTGGAGTCTTGACTGCATCATGTCCTGTGTGTGCTAACCAGCCTTGGGGTCCTCAAAATCAGGTAGCGCCTGTTAGCCGGGAACCTCCCCAGCCTCCTGTAGAGCCCAGTGCGGGGTGTAAAGCCCGTGAACCAGCTGTTGAGGTCTGAGTCTCCACCACCCTCAGGGATGTGAAATCCTCCCAGGAATCACCGGCAGGGTAGTCAGAGGCTGCAGCCAGGGCATCAGGATGAAAGAAATTCAAGACAAAGATTCTCCCAATTCTTTCCTAACAAAGCAACCAAGAAGAGGAAAGACGGGGTAGGGGCCAAAAAGGCCCCCCAATTAGAAGAAATCCACTTCAGGAGGAAGGAAAGAATGTTTTCATTCGCTCATTCATGTGTTTGATTTGCATCAAATTACATCAGGTTGATGTGATGTAACATGACATCCCCCCATGAAATGCATAAATCAAGGCACCCCATAAATTTAAAGGGATAGAGCTCTTTTCCAGAAGTGGCTAATTACTCATAAACAGCAGATATTTTATTGCCCTTGGTCAGTAGCAGGTTTTTAATAGCCGGAGCGTTTGTAACTCAAGCTTTTCATAACACAGGGCCGAGGAAGCCGAGCATTACCTGTTTGTAGCTCCCTGGAGTCTCACAAAGATCTTGTCAAGGTAGACCACCTCTGGGGAGGCCCCCACGGCCACACCCAGCTGGGGTGTGTTGCCAGCCCCTGACCCCCCGCTGCTCTGCTGGAAGGGAGCCTGGTGTTGAAGCCAGCTGGCTGTCTGGGAAAGGGGTCCCCGAAAACACCACCCCACCAGAGCTCAGGACGGGTAGCAGGATCTGGGATTTCCGGTGTACTCACAGGTATGGTTTGCTGCATACACCCTTGGGGAGCCAAGTTTACCAGATCCAGACTCTTGTACCAACTGCAGAGGTTTGAGCAGACATTAATTTCCCTCCACCCAGGCCCACCATAGACCCACAGGGGGTCCATGCACAGGGGAATCGCCCTCTTCCTCCTCAGTCCTGGGGCTTGGGTAGGCTGTAGACAACCCCCAGACCCCAACAGCGAAGTCCATTTGAGCCAATCAGAATATCCCACCCCTTGGCCTTGGTGCTAAGTTCAAGGATCATCACGGGACTTAATTCGAGCCAATGAGAGTGAGGGTTAGGGCTTGCCAGTGGGCTACAGATGCTTTAGACACTCTCCAGTGAGGTCTGGAGCTTTGGCAGCCATTTTGCTACCGAGATTTGGAAGCTGCTGGGGGTGGGGCTGTCACATGCTGGGATGAGGCCAGTACCGAGGAGACAGAGGAGAGAAGTCAGCTACTCAGGGACATAATCTGAGCTCCTGGATCAAATGGCACCTGAAGCTGAACCATTTAAATACTTTGCAATTACATGAGCCAACACCATCTCCCAGGGCTTTAAGCTGGTTTGGGTTGGATTCCCTGTCACTTGAAACCAAAGGAGTCTTGGCTGATAAAAGACCACATCCTCCCTTCCAGACACCCCCTGCGCCTTTCAGCTTCTCCTCTGCCCATCCAGCCTCCTGCCCGCCTGATGATCATGCCAACTCCTTCCCATCTTTGTTCTCTTCCACCGATCTCGTCCGAATCCAGGCCAGCCACACCATGCACGCCCCAGGGTGCCGAGCCACGCTCTGCCTTGGCTCTTAACGGAAGTGTCTGGTGTGAAGTGGAAAAGGAAGGCTGAGCCTTCTCCTGTGTGCCCTGGACGCAGAATAAGCACTCCATAATGGGCAGCGAGGATGCATTTCTCACCCTGCCCAGCTGTCTCCTTGCCATTTGCCAAGGGATCTGGGATTCCACCATCGGGTCTTTCCCACAAGGCTTCTCTCGTTTGCTTCAAGGAAAAGAGGTTTTATGAAAGTGTAGTCGTAATAGTCCAGAAGTCTTCAGCAGGTTTGTGTGGATTTAATAGGCTCCTTCTCAGCAAAGAGACTGTGCACATGCTGTTCCTTCTGTACCAACCCTCCCCTCCCCTTCCCCGCCTCGAGTAGCTTCTCCTTCAGATCTACAGCCAAATGTCACTTTGCTGCGGATGTCCCCCGGCTTCCCTAGACCCCCCCTCCCCGAGGCCCTATTACTCACACTCAGGCCCCTGCGTGCTCAGCTATTAGCTTCACTCAATACAGTTGTCTACTGGCTGATGAAGGAAAGTGAAGGCCCGGAGTGTTCAACGTTGCATGGGCTTCATGGTCCACAAAGCATGTAGCTCCCTGCTCTGTCCACCATTCCCTCTGCTCTGTCTGCCCGGCACTACAGGGACTCCCAGCCTCCTCTTCATTGTCCGGAGGGCCCCGGAGGGACTGAGCGCTAACCCTGCTCTGTGCACCTTGGGGAGTGGGGGAGTCACAGGGCATCCTGACCCAGGGGGCTGGAAATGGGGTACCCGGAGCAGGGGGAATATTCAATAGGGAGAATGAAAACGAGCTGTGGCAGGCCTCGTCTCCAGCCACCCCTGTGGCCCAGAGGAAACACGTCCCTGGGCTGGTGACCCCCAGGAGCCATCCCCCCTGCCTTCCATGTGTACTCACAGCAAGCAAGGAGACAGCCCAGGTCCCCCGCAAAGCACATGAGACGGGGCAGGGAATGCCATCCAGACCCTTGTCTCGTCTTGCAGAGGCTACACTCACCCTGGCTGAGGGCCTGAAACCGCCTGTGCCTGGCCTCCCCTACATCCCAGTCGGGTTACTGCTTGTCTGCCCACCCACCTGCCCCCCCCCACCCTCTGGCTGTGGCCTGTGCTGTGACCACTCCCCTGCCCCCTGTTCTGCCTGACGCAGCTGCTGGGGCTGCCGGCCTCGCTCCCCCGGGAGCCCCAGGGCGGGAGCCCTGCCCTTGCATGCCCTTCGCACAGGCTGGGCAGGCCCTCGGTGGCAGGGGAAGGATCGAGACCTGCCGCGCCTGCCCTCTCACTCGAGAAGCCAGGCTGGCCAGACATCGGCATGGGCAACCTCTCATCTACGAAACGGCTTGCTCACCCGCAGCATCCCTGGACACCACGGGGCCCCCGTGCCCAGCAGGGCCAGAGAAAAGGGATGGACAGATACACGCATTCACTCGTTCATTCATGTAACCTGGCACAGAAGAGCCACTGGTTCAATTTCTGCCTCCCCATTAGCCACAAACTCAGCAAGGGCAGTGACGATGTCTCCTACTGTTACTGCTACATCCCTGACGCCCACCTGAGCGCTGAGGGAACCCAGAAGACTTTTGTTTAACTTTTTTGTAATGAAATATACAGAATATTGCTAATAAATGTTAAGTGGGTAGAACGCATGGTTAATGAACGTGTGGATGGATGGATGGATGGATGAATAGATGTAGGCGTGTGGACAGGTATGGGGAGGGATGGATGGACGGACAGTTGGATAGATGTGTGGGTGGAGGGGTGAATGGTGGAGGGATGGGTGGACGGGGGGATGGGCAGATGTTTACATGGATGGGCGTGTGGGTGAAAGGAGCGCACGGGCATCCCCAGCGCGTTAGGTGCTGTGAGGACAGTGGAGATAAGCCCTGCACTGGTCTCCTCTAGAAAGGAGCAGAGTCGTGGTCTGATAGCAAACCTGAGAGCAGAAAGAGCACAGACAGCATCCCCAAAGGATACACTTTTGCAAGGAGGTGTCAGGAGAATTCAGAGAAACGTGAGGGGGGAAGAAAAAAATCAGAATCCATCATAACACTGCTTCACATCTGGTAAACTTTTGCTCGGGCAGTGAGGCCCTGGGGTTTGCCAGGTGGCCTGCATCCTTTCTAAAAAGACTAACAGTCCTAGTGAGGAGAAAGGTGACCCTATCTGGGGATCCTTCCGGCGCCCTTTCCTGAGGCTGGGATCCATTTTAAACCTCCAGGGTCCGTGTGCCCTGTCTTCAGGGGTTTTTCCGCAGAGCTCTGCTTCCCCCAATCCTAAACTCTCCAGTAGCTCAGCGTCCCCTCGACCTGTCTCAGAACATAAGGAAACCGAAAATAGTGCAAAAGGGCCTTACGGGCCCGTGTTCCCAATTGCAGGCGTCCACACCCCACCTGCCTGATGCTTTTTTGCCAGGGAGCTTCACTGCAATAAACCACCCCCACGTTTTTGCCATGTTTGTGTACCCCTGCTAATATTTTTTTAATTAATTCACTATTTTTTACTTTAATGCATTTAAAAGGAAACTGTATCATTACCCTAAATGGAAATTTGTATCACTTGCTCTAAATTAAAGGTAATTATAAAAATAAATAAAATGAGAACAATGCTATTAAATTCTGGCTGAATATTGCTGCCTGCAGCAGGCTCCGCCTGAGGCCTGCTCTCTCTTACAGAGGGAGGCTGGCAAAGGTACGGGGCACTGCGCACACCAGCCAGTGGGACTTCCTCCCGGAGATCTGGGGCATGCGCCTGAGGCAGGGAAGGTCTCTCACCCTGTGACCCTGGTTATTTCGTGTGGGGGGGCTAGGGGATACCCCAGTAGCCGGCCTCTCCCTGGTCAAAGCAGCCCCTCCTTTATCAGTGAGGACCTTCAGATCAGGGTGGGTAAGGATCTCCTTAAGAAGTTCTGAACAGGGGCCTCTGGGTGGTTCAGTCGGCTAAGTCCGACTTTGGCTCAGGTCACGATCTCACGGCTCGTGAGTTTGAGCCCCTCATTGGGCTCTCTTGCCGTCAGCACAGACCCCCTTCGGATCCTTTGTCCCCTCCTCTTGTCTCTGCCCCAGCCCTGCTCACACTCTCTCTTTCTCTCTCTCTCAAAAATAAATAAAACATCGGGGAAAAAAGTTCTGAATAAATAGGAATTCATTGACCTTTCCACCCCATTAAAGGAAAGCCTTAATTTGAAAATACACTGACTCCTCCCTTCTCTGCCTCTTGGGTCCTCCCCCCACCTGTCTCTGACCTTTATCCCCTCCAAAGCCCACAGGATGCTGTTTGGGTCAATGGCCTGCTTCATTTTCCCCAGAGGACCAGGAGCCCTCACCCCTCTGAGCCCCCGAGGCCAGGCCGGCTGCTGGCCTCCACTGTCCTTCTCCGAGGGTCTCATTGCCTGAGGGGTGGGTGATAAGAAGCCTCTGCTCCCCTCCGAGTTCACAGGAGAGAAGACTCCGTCTGTTGCAAAACACCCAACTTCAAATGCAAGTAAAGGAAAAACAGTGAAACCAACCAAAAGACAAACACATATAATCGACACGCTTGTATTGAGCATGGTCAAGTTCTCCCTCCATTCAGAACCTGGCCCCGGTGGGTTATCCACAGGGTTCTCTCTGAAAGATAAAACCTCTGAAAATAGCACAGCAGTTCTGAGACTGGCTCCTGAAAATCTACCTTGTTTTTCTTTTTCAAGAGAGGAACATTTCAAATATCAGCGAAATCTTCCTAAGAACAACTAAATAGATGGGATTTAGCTTCACAATGAATTGTACTTTCTCCTCAAAGGGTGCAAATGAGAATTTAGGATGTTTTTAAGAAAGATTTTGTTTTTCCTGATATTGCCTGAGCTGATGCTTCCGACGCTGGAGATTATCTGTGCGGCAGCCGGCCTTGTTGTAATTAACACACGAGTAGCGGCTCTACTTCCTAGTAATATATTTTCCTAAGACTTTGATGATGCTCAGAGATTTTGAATCCCACGCTGCAGACTTTGAAGACACGGCATTGGATAGAGACACCTTAGACGAAATTGGAAATAACTCGAGTTTAATATGCCTCCCCAGGAGCCTCACGGAAAGAACGGGTTAAGGATATCTGAGCGCACCGTGGATCAGGGGGCAGGAAAGTTGGTCTTGCGGGGCCCACCAAGGCATTCGAGCGGTGATTGGGCCATCTTCTTGGGGGGTGTTTCGGCCCTTGAGTGTCTTCTCTGGTCCCAAACATAAATGACTTCCTTAAAGGATTTAATTAATTCTTAAATGTGCACAGAGCCCATGAGCACAAACATTAACTTGTTAAAAGCATTAAGCCAGATTCTGTTCTCAGCCACTAACAAGCAGTTCCCCGTGACATCCTGGGAGTGTCACATGCAGGCTGGGCCCCGCGGATGCCCAGCACCCTTGGTGCCCAGCTCCTGCAAGCACCAGGCCGTGACTCATCTCGGGGCTGGCATCACCGCTGGCCTCTGCTCCAGCCCCCAGAAGGAGCGCCTGGGGGAGAACTCTGTCCCCCCTCTGCTCTGCTTTCTTTCCTCTTCACTGAGCTCCCTGGGTCGCTGATGGCTTCTCCGTGCCTGGCAAGGACACGGAGGAGCAGGGGACACGTTGGGAGTCCTGCTTGGAGGGGGCAAGCTGCAGTGAGCGGGGCCTCACGCTGAAGCCTCCCCAGATGTGAGCACATCGGGGGGCGGTGGGGGGAACGTACTGCCTCTTCCCGGACCCAGTCCAAACCGTGCCTTCTCCAGGATGCCCTGCCCGCCTCCTGCCTGTCCCCACGCTGCCGCTTCATCGACATCACCAGCTCCCTGCTTGTTCACCACCCAAGTGTACTTTCTGTTCTCTGCCTTGGATGGAATCCGACTTAAAACGGCAGAAATGACGTTCATCATACACACAGGCACACGTGCACATGGGTATCCACACAAGTCTCTGTGTGTGCCCTTAATGACACTATCTGCTGCCCTAACAGATAAAGGCCATCCTTACACAGAGTGTCGAAAGGGGCATACATGGCTACTATTTTGCTGAAATCAGCTCGGCATTGTAGATCAAGTCTCAAAACTAGTTATCACCTATGACTCAGTTCCCCAGTCCTAGAACAAACCTAGAATTGTACCAGAATGAGGCCAAAACTGTGGAAATGTTCCTTACAGCAACGAAAGACAGAGTCGACCTACGTGTCCAAGCGTGGGGGATGGTAGGTCAATGTTGCTACCGAGGCCCTGCATTAAAACCACACTTTCAAATGGTGGTTCGGAAGATGGGAAAACGCTCATAATATAATTTTAAGTGAAACATAAAACTATAACTACAATCTAATTCCAATTCTGAAAAAAATAGAGAAGACAATGTGAGAAAATGTAACAAAATGTTAACAAACTATTTTCTCTGAGGGGGGTGGGATTAAACGTCTTCTGAACACGATTTTGTATTTACCAAATTATTTCATGGGCATGGCTTGTTTCTGTAAGGAAAAAAATAAAAATTAAAAAAACCATATCTTTGAAAAGAAAGGTACAATGAAATAAAACCTACCTCCATGTGCCACCTATCAATCTTTAATACTTTCTTCTTAAATATTGGGTAACTAGCTATATGTACATACATATATGTATATATATATATGTGTGTGTATATATATATATATATATATATATATATATTTCACTGTTATCCAAACTATAGTTGGGATAAGAGTGAAATACACAAGATTCTAAAATAATGAGCTTCTTTATAATGATTAAAATATTTTCATTGTGTAATGTTCATTAACACGTGATTCCTAGAAAGTGGTGCTTTAGGGATGGTTGTATGAAGGAGACAGGACCTTCCGAGTTGGTGTCATGTCACAGAAAGCCACCCCACCCCACCCCACCTCGCCCCTTCAGAGGCGCCACCTAAGTCCCATCCTCGCCAACCCCCAGCCTGGGCCACCATAGATGTTCCAAAGTACAACTGAAGTGGGCAAACAAAGACATTTCCTTGTGTAAAAGAGGACACAAGCTTAAGGTATTTTCTCTCCTGGGATATTTAGATTTTTACAACAAACCCTGGAAGACTAAATAAATAGTTCCATTAAGTTCAACAATCATTTACTAAGTGCCTACCATTTAGATTCAATGGAGTAAAGGCCATTAAGTTAATTTCTTCTCATCCACGCTCTGCTCTACTCGCAGCTCAGTGAGAATAATGAAGGCATATCACCTGGCAAAGGCTCCCTTCTCCAGAGGAAAAGAGGAAGCCACATGGTGAGTACTCTGGGGTGCAGAAAGGGTCACCCCAGGAACGCTTCATGGATGTCTGAAAGGGTGACGCAGTATTCACCCTTAGGCCAGAGAACAAAATCCACACGATAATTTTGGTAGATTGCTTACCAAAAAATAAAATAAAATAAAAGCCTTAAACAATTGGGTGTTCATTTCTGATTTTTAAAAAATGCCTGGTAATGCAGACATAAGATCATCAAAATTTCTATTTCAGAGCTCAACATGAAAAGAGAGAGACCAAGAAACAGATTCTTAACTATAGAGAATAAACTGATAGTTATGGGATGGGGGGGTAGAAATAGGTGAAGGGGATTATCTTGATGCTATCTTGATGAGCACTGAGTCACTTACAGGATTGTTGAATCACTATACTATATACCTGAAACTAATACAACACTGTATGTTAACTATACTGGAATTAAAACAAAAAGCTTAATTTAAAAAAAACCCAAAAATCCAAAACGTTGGCTTGTGGTAAAACACTAGGGGCATTTTCATCAATATTAAACACAAACAGGGGCACCTGGGTGGCTCAGGTGGTTGAGTGTCCAACTTCAGCTCAGGTCATGATCTCACATGTCATGAGTTTGAGCCCCAAGTCAGGCTTTATGCTGACAGCTCAGAGCCTGGAGCCTGCTTCAGGCTCCTCCCTCTGCCCCTCCCCCTCCCCCATTCTCTCTCTCTCTCTCTCTCTCTCTGTCTCAAAAATAATCAACATTAATTTTTTTTTGATTAAACACAAACTAAAGATGTCAGGATGCTCTGTCACTACAGTTCTGAAATATTGATATGGAAGCTCCAGCCAATGCAACTAGCAAAGAAAATCAAATAAGAACGACAAATATTGGAAAAAAGAAAACATTATAATTACCTTCCAATGATACATCTGACCACCTAAATAAACCCCACCGAATATTAAAACCCGAAGAGTCAAATTTAAATAAAATCGGCAGTGGATTGATCGTATCTAGGTGGCCCACTGGGTGCATCTGTTCTCCCTCTCTGCCACCCAACACCCGGGAAATTGCAGAAAAGATTTTTCTTCATATAGGATAATTCTCTCACGGCATTAAAAAAAAATAAGAAAGAGGTTGCCAGCATGCCAGATAGTTTGAGGTATTCCCAGAATATGGAAAATAGATGGGATCAGATAAATAAATAGGAGTAGACCAAAAACACAGCCTCAAATATACTCAGGAGAAACAAATTCGGAAGGCATGAGATGATCCAGAGAAACTCACGACTCAGAATAAAAATATGGTGGCAGAAGAGAACCTCTCCCCGAAGCCAGGCACCAAATACAATCCTATGAGGGCAAGAGACCGCTGGCCTGAACAGTGCCCTAGAGGGACAATAGGGCCCTGGAAAGAAGCAGAGAAGAGCTAAGAGTACTTTCCGATAGATGAGAGAAGAAAATAAGGGCAGTCCTGTTAAGGAGGCAGGGACCTCACTTTCCCACTGCCAGAGGGAAAGCCTGCCCTCGTGCTCTCTTACCCTCTTGCCCTCGTGGTGTGAGGTAGGCAGGTGAGTCCCAGCCCGCCTGCCTAACCCACAGTGCACACCCCAAAGTGGAGTCTGACAGTCCTGGAGGCCCCCTCGATAAGGAGCCACATGCGACCTCCCATTCTGGGGTAAAGCCTGTGGCATAACAGACCTACAGAGCCATAGAGGAAGATCGGCCAGCTGCCCTCACTAAGCCACTAGTCCTCTTCTTATAATTAGAAGTGACCAAAAAACCCCACTAGAAATGGGAGGGAAGCTAGAAAGACACACAAAAGGAAGAACCAAGGTGAAACCAAAAGAAACAAACATAATTTAGAGAACAGGGATGATTTCACTAAAAATTCTAACTAGTATCTATAGAAAGAATAACGAGAATATTGCACCCCTAAGAGGGAAATAACTACTCAGAGACAGAGCAATGAGAAGAAAAAAAACCAATGAATGAATGAGTGAGTGAGTGAATGAATGAATGAAAAGAAAGAATAAAAGAAAAAAGGAAAAAGAAACAGCTTGCCCACAAAAGAGTCAGAATCAGTTTGTCACAGGACTTCCCAACACTGGATGTCTCAAAACAATCAAGGTATATAGTGTCACAGGGCTGGGAGAAGTTACTTTGAACCTAGACTTCTATACATAGCATCAAGCACAAAATTTTTTAAAAAGCCACACATTTTCAGACATGTGAGGCCTCAGACTTTCTCTGAAAGATTGAATATAACAGAAGAAACAAGATATTAAAATAGGGGTGAGCAAAATATCACTTAAAATTTATATTTAAATATAAATAACGCATAGTGCATAACGTGAAGGAAAAATCCTGGAATTAAAATCACAGATCATTTTAACATAAAAGGAAGGGGAAAGGGGGTGGCCTGGGGGGAGATTACAGATAAGATAAACAGTGAAAGCATGTTCAGATTCTTGTCTTGTTGAAGAGAGGAAATGGATGATGAGGGTCTACGCGCACCTGCACACACACACACACACGTGCACACACACAAGTTCAAATATACATGTTGGAAATTAAATGTCACTACTATAGGACTAGATCACAGGTATATAATCTCTAAATTGTAAAAAAGAAAGAAAGAAAGAAAGAAAGAAAGAAAGAAAGAAAGAAAGAAAGAAAGAAAAGAATGTAATCCATACAATAAGAGAAAAGAACAAATAAAGCTTGATATATAACACAGTAAAGAGACAACATAAAATAAGATAGCAGAAATAAAACCAAACATGTCAGTAAACTTAATACACGTTAATGGCACAAAATCATGTCAAAAAGAGAGAATACCAGATATTGGATTAGGTTCAATATATGTACAAAATCTCCCGGTTTTATACTACTTATGTGAGAACGAGTTTACACATGAAGGTTGAGACTACAGGAATGGAAAAGACATATATGAAACAGTGTTAGCAAAACAAACGCAGGTATTACAATATCAGTATCGGAAAAAAATATAATTTAAGGCAAAAATATCAAATAGGTGAGGGGTATTTTTATATCCAAAAAAAAGGGCACAGTCTATCAAAATCTACAAGAAACTATCATAGTCATGAACTTCTGTGAACTTCACAGCAAAGCTTTAATATATGGAATAATGCAAAACCTGAGCTAATGTAAAACACAGAACTAACAAATCCATCAGGGAACTGTTACTACATCTAAAAATAAGTTTAAAACTAGGAATATAGTGACAGAACTCCATATTTAACAAAACTATGAAACCTTCACATATACACCATGCAGCATTTCAGAAATGTTATATGTTGTAGGCCACGCATAGGAAAATAACATTCTAAAACACAGAAGACTTATTATCCACATACTCAAATTAAAAGTAAAAATAAAGTGAGAGAAAACCTAATTTCCAGGAAGTGCCTCAAACAGTCCTCAAAAGAAATTTTACAACCTGACATGTAGTGAATAGAAAGTGAATAGGTTTGAAGACAAGTTAACCAAGCCTCCAATTCAAGAAGCTGGGGGAGAAATGTAAAAATAAGCCCAAAGAAAGTAGAAGGAAGGGATTAATAAAAAGACCAGCAGAAACTAATGATATAGAACACCCTCTCCCTAGTCTTCCAAGAAGAAAAAAATAATACACTTTTCTAAAAGCTGGTTCTTTGAAAAGACCAAAAGATAGATAGATAGATAGATAGATAGATTTGGAAATATGGATAAAAATAGAGAAAATACAAACAACATGAATATTGAGGCATGGGAAACAAAGTCATACACAAAGGAGCCTTAAAAATTAGGATAGGGGCACCTGGGTGGCTCAGTTGTTTAAGAGTCTGACTTTGGCTCAGGTCATGATCTCACAGTTCATGAGTTCGAGCCCCATGTGAGACTCTGTGTTGACAGCTCAGAGCCTGGAGCCTTCTTTGGAGTCTGTTGTCTCCCCCCGTCTCTGCCCCTCCCCTGCTTGTACTCTCTCTCTCTCTCTCTCTCTCTCTCTCTCTCAAAAATAAATAAAACATTTTTAAAAATTAAAAAAAAATTAGAATAGAACACAGAACAACTTTATACTACTAAATTTGAAAATATATATTGAAATGAATGATTACCTAGAAAAAAGGATCAGATACAACTCAATGAAAAGTTCACTAAAATAATAATCATAGTAGAAATGTAAAAGATAATGAGCAGTTATATTAAAAGAAAAAGCCCCAGTCAGTTGCATGCTCACAGTTTACCGGACCTTCAAAGGAACAGATTATCTCTATGTTTATCAACTGTCCCAGAGCACAGAAAACCAGAAAAATCCCCAGTTCTTTCTGAGACTAGGATAGTGGTCATAGGAAAAGTACAGAGGAAAGCAGAGGAGAGGAAGAATAAGAGGAGCAGGAGGAGTAAGCCCTCGACTTACTTGGGGACTCAGTGAGCTGAAGGAGGAGGGGGAAAATGAGGGGAAGGAGGCGAGGGAGGAGGGGAGGAGGAATAAAAACTACAGCTACTACCTATAGAAGCTATAGGGCAATATCATTGACTAACATAAATGCAAATATCCTAAATAAACTATGAATGAAATGAACCTAGCAGGATATTAATGTAACGATTCATGAAAGAACAGCTAGAGTTTACTCCAATAATTCAGGGTCATTCAACAACAGGAAATCCACCAACTCATTATAATAATATCTTACAAGAGAACACCCAAAGGTATCCCAAAAGCACTTGATAAAACTCAACATTTCTTCCTAGTTTACAGAAAGATAAGTGGCCTTCATTGGACATTATGTTTGATGTCAAAATATTGAAAGCATTTCTATTAAAGCTAGCAACAAGACACCGTCCTGGAAGTTTTAGCCAATGCAAATAATGTGAGTTTCAAAAAGGGAAAATAAAATATAAAATGTAATTATTGAGAAGCAGCAGACAAAACTGTCACTAGTAGCAGATGAAAATGACTATATGTAAAATATTCAAAGAATACGGGGTGCCGGGGTGGCTCAGTCAAACATTTGAGTCTTGACTTTGGCTCAGGTCAAGATCTCACCGTTGTGAGAACAAGCCCCGCGTCGGGCTCTGCACTGTCCAAAGCCTGCTTGGGATTACCTCTCTCCTTCTTTTTCTGCCCCTCCCCCCACTCATGCTCACTCTCACTCTCCCTCTCTCTCTCCCTCTCTCTCTCAAAATAAATATTTTTTTAAAAATTCAAAGAATAAAACGTAAAACTGTTAATACTACTTAATGTGTAGTAAGAGGTCAAAGATCAATTTCCTGAAAATGATTGTTTTCTTACACACTAAAAAAATTGTGAATTGTCAGGGGAAATTTTAAATACCGCAAATATAATAAGAAATGGGCAAGACCTACATGAAGTAAAACATAAGACTTTATGGAAGGGCATAAAATAAAACCTGAATAAAGGAAGAGACATACCATGTTCATAGATGTAAAGATGCTATTGTAACTCAATCTATAAGTCAAAGCTAACTTGCCAATATGATCAAATTCAGCCAGTGAGAGCTAAAACCCATTTGAAAAAAAAAGTGCTAATTGTCAAACAAATTTTAAGAAAGGAGAATAAAGAGAGAGTATGCACAGTATCAAATCAAAATATAGTAAAACGCTATGCTTGAAATAGTGGGGCAGTATACAAGAGTAGATAAATAAGTCAATGGGCCAGATAGAACCTCAAAAGAGACACATGGTTTTAATAAAGATGATTCAGATATATACTGAAGTAATAGATGGATCCATAAACATATTGGGACAATAGGTCATTTAGAAAACTACTTCACACAAAAATATTGTTAAATCTAAGAGGTCATTGGGGCGCCTGGGTGGCTCAGTTGGTTAAGCATCCGACTTCGGCTCAGGTCATGATCTCACGGTTCATGGGTTCGGGCGCCACATCAGGCTCTGTGCTGACAGCTTGGAGCCTGGAGCCTTCTTTGGATTCTGTGTCTCCCTCTCTCTCTGTCCCTCCCCTGCTCACGCTCTGTCTCTCTCTGTCTCTCAAATATAAATAAATGTAAAAAAAAAATTTAAAAAAAAGAGGTCACTAATGAAAATGTAGGAGACATTTTTCTCATCACCTTTAGTGAAGAAGAATCCAATGCCATTAATCAAAAAGCAGAACACATACACAAAATATGGATACCAATATATAAAGACCTCCTTTATGTCATTAGGGCACAGAACAAATTATAAGATAAAATGTGCAAAAATATAAAGAGGCCATTTAAAAGGGAAGTCATAGAAATGGAAAGTATACCTTTAGGAAAACACTAAGGGAAATTCACCTAAAGTTAAAATACTTGTAGTGTGCCAGACTGCCCCAAACTAGAGCTTTATTCCCACACTGTTGACAAGTGTGTGAGAGATTGACCACTCTCACACACTATTTGCGGATATATAAACTGGTGGCCTCTTTTAAAAAGCCATCCAGCTTCCCTATCTTGGCATTGTAAATAATTCTGCAGTAAACACAGGGGTGTGCGTATCTTTTTGAATTAGTGTTTTCATTGTCTTTGGGCAACTACACTTATCATGGTGAGCCCTGAGTAATGTATAAAATTGTTGAATCACTATGGTATACACCTGAAACTAACATAACATTGTGTGTCCACTATACTGCGATAATACAAATAAATTAATTATTAAAAATTAAATAAGCACAAGGTGGGGAAAAAAGCATTTCCGTAATAAACATGACCATTGTAAACATGCATACCTGAGACACCTGGGTGGCTCAGTCGGTTAATCGTCCAACTCTTGATTTCAGCTCAGGTCATGATCTCATAGTTTGTGAGTTTGATTCCCATGTCCAGCTCTGTGCTGACAGCACTGAGCCTCCTTGGGATTCTTTCTCTCCCTCTCTTTCTGCCCCTTCCGTGCTCACATGTGTGCATATGCATGCAGGCTCTCTCTCAAAATAAATAAATAAACTTAAAAAAAGAAGAAACGTGCATACCTTTCAACCTAACAATACTACTTATAGATATCTATATTATAGAAATACTCATACAGGTATGTTCCAGAATATTTACTGCAGCTAAAGCTGGAGAAAGTATGGGAATGATACAATCATTGATTAGTTTGGAAATACTGAAATAAGTTTTGGTATATTCATGCACTGGTATTTTATTGAGGTTTAAGAGAATTAAATAGCTCTCTATATTAAGTGGACAAATGCTAGTGGCAAATCAGCACATACAGGATTTTCCCACATTAGTTAAAACACACATACACACACACACACACATACACACACACATACACACACTCCTTTATATCCTGATGTATGTTTGTATATATAGATAGAAATACACCAATCTGCTGATAATCATTACCTCTTAGGAATGCAGTGGGACTGGGGTGAATGTAGGAGTGGAAAATAAGACTTTCATTGTTCATTCTATATTTCTCTGATGTGATTTTCAAAACTTGTTTTATTCATATAAAAAACTTTACCAGGGCGCTTGGGTGGCTCAGTCAGTTAAATGTCTGACTTCGGCTCCGGTCATGCTCTAGCCGTCTGTGAGGTCAAGCCCCATGTCAGGCTCTGTGCTGACAGCTCAGAGCCTGGAGCCTGCTTCAGATTCTGTGTCTCCCTCTCTCTCTGACCCTCTTCTGCTCACTCTCTCTCTCTCTCTCTCAAAAATAAACATTAAAAAATTTTTTTAAGTTTTCCTATATAACCTATATATCAGTTGGAAAGTACAATTTTAAAATCTCATTCATAATAGCAAATCATGAATATGTATATATGTGTGTAATGTACGTATACAAAATTTTGCCTTAATAATATACCTCAAAATAAATGTTTGATGGATTAAAAATTTATACTTAAAAATAAAACCATAAATACATAAGAAGGTGAATTTAGGAGTATATTAATACATAATGGGGTAGGAAATTATTTTCAAAACATGACACCAAAGACAGCAAAGGAATAGATTAAAAGATCTGATCACTTAAATCCCTTTATCTCATTAAAAAATGCCATGTACAAAATTAAAAGGCAAGTGAAAAACTTGGAAGAAACAATTACAAGATATACAAGAGACAAAGAGTTAATATCTTTGATGTATGGAGAGACCCTACAAGTCAAAAGAAAAATTCAAATACTGTACTCAAAAGACATCACACAGAGGGCATAAACAGGTAATTCACCAAGGAAGAACTATAAACATTTCATTAAAGATATATGTACATATATATATACATATATATATATGTGTGTGTGTGCATGTGTGTGTGTGTGTGTGTGTGTATAGAGAGAGGGAGAGAGAGAGAAAAAAATATACAGAGATTGATAACTACATAAAATATAGATATACATCTATATTATGCTCAAGAAATGAAAAGTAAAATGAGGCACTTTCCATATCAAATTGATATCACTTTGTTAAATAATACTCAGTATTAGCAGAATATAAGGAAGGGGCACTATTATCATATGTGTGTGTTGGGGAGGTAATAATGTGTCATGACATGCTTGAAGGACAGGGCACTTTGGCAACAAGTATTAAAATCTTTGCATGTGCATTTCCTTTAACCCGCGATTCCACATCTAGCAATTAAACCTAAAGAAATAATTAAGAATGTGTACTAAGATCTCACTAAAATAATGTTCATCAGAGTGTTGTTAATAAAAGTGCAACTAGATTGCCCTTCTTCCTTGCCTGCTGCCAAGGGATGGAGAAAATGGTGTGGGAAGACAGGGATCCAGAAGGAGAAAATGAGGCAGGATGTAAATTACATTAGAAAAGAGAACTCTGCAAGATTAGGCCTTCAGACACCCTTTCAGCCGAACAAGGTACAGAAGGTAATGCCAGTAGGAGCAATCTGAATCTCATGGGGAGTCCTATTGTGGGTTGTTGATAAGAAATAAACTCTCCAAGTTCAAGACCTCTTATCTTTGTTATTTATTCATTCATTCATTCATCCATCCATCCATTCAACAAATATTTATTGAGCAATTAATTACTCTAGGCTGGATATCATTCTAGATACCAGAGATGAACGCACAGGTGGAATATTACAGGTGGAAGAATGGGTGGACAGACGGATGGACAGACGGACAGATGGACGGATGGACGAATGGATGGATGGATGGACGGATGGATGGACAGACAGACGAATGGATGGATGGATGGATGGATGGATGGATAAATAATGAATAACAAAGAAAAAAGGCAGACTGCAAATCAGGAGTGGGGCCACCTGATGTCCTTCCTCCTTTTCCTTCCTCTGCCCCCCACCAGCGTCCCTCTCAGCTTCTGAAATTGGCAGAGGAGTAGTTCCCAGCTCACATCATAGGTCAAGAAGATTTTGACAGCATTAGCAGTGGGTGACTTTTTAGTTCCAGGAAAAAGGGGCACAGCCTGGAAAAGGAATACAGAGGGAGCACTGGAGGAGATGAATGGAAAGGACCAAGGTTAATGGAGTGAGGGTGGAAGGTAGCAGAAAATGGGGAAGACTGGCTTGAATGGGTGCACTCTGAACTCGATCCCACGCATTCATTAAAAATGATATAGAAGAATGTTTAACACCCATGGGGGACACTCAAGAAGCTGGGGCAGTGGCCAATTACACTAGGGTGCGGTGCCTAGATTTTCACACTTTTCCCCGTGGTCTGTGTGGTTTAGATTCAATCACTGGAAACCTGGGTGAAGAACAGATTGAATTTCCTGTCAACTTCTGTGCACACATCTGTATGTGCACATGTCCACATACCCATGCACAGGAGAAGGGACATGGTCCACCTTTGTCACATCTCTACCTCTGACCCGAAGACTTGGACCCCTTCAGGGGTGCTGATGAATCTGCCAGGGCAAACATTCATAGTGCCCACTAGGTCAGAGAAAACAATGCCACTGATTCCATGACTGTCACTTTCCTTCCCAGAAAGGGAGCTCCAGTCACCTTCTTTGAGCCAAAGACAAAGAGCCTAGTCCCTACATCAAAAGAGAAAAAAAAAAGCACATCTAAATAGCCACCCCCAGGATTCTACTGAATAAATAAATTAGGGTAGTAGTTATACAATTGTTCTTGCGCTCATCAAAAAAGATGCAGAAGAATACATTAAATTAAACATTTGATTATAAAATGGCAAGTGAAGTACAATCCCACTTTATATACAACAGCAACAACAACAAAGAAAGAAAGCAAATACACAAAATAGTCTGGAAGGATGCACAGCAAAGAGTCAACATTGGTGATCACTAAGGGATGATTTGTATTTCCTTCTAGCTGTTCAACTCTGATTTCTGATTTTTCAAAATAAGCTTGAATGTAATGATAGAGAAATTAGTAAAATGTAGTATATAGAAATGAGAAGAAAGAAACGCTCTCCTGTCGATTTTTCAGCATTCAGGGCATCATATAAGCCACCTGTCAGTCACACAGGACATGTGAGGTCAGGAAGTTGTGGAGTGCCTGGCCCCCTTGTTCCAGTGGCTCTTCATCTAGCCACCTGCTGTGGGCTGGGCTAGGAGTGAAGGGACAGGCACAAGAAAGGCAGCAATTTCTGCCAAAGCCAGATCCTTTCTCTTACAGGTGAGGCAGGTTGACGTGCTGGGGCCACGTGGCTGGCAAAGCCTCTCCATCTTCTCCATCGAGCTCCCTTTGGCTTGCAGCTCTTTCTAGATTATTCAGGAGGCACATGTTTTTTCCAAAGGTTATCACCGTAAGGGGCTGTTATGTGGTAGCAATTTATGGGGAAACACCAACAAGATGTGGGTCCCTGTTTTAAACGAGCACATTCATGACAGAAACCTGGTTCACAAGATGCAGTTATGTAGTCATTGAACAGACATTTACCAAGGGTCATTGTGTCAATTGCCGAGCTGTGCCGGCCCTGGCACCTTGCTCAGTCCTTTAAAGGAAAACTGGCAAGCACGGATTCTCAGGGTGGAAACAGCTAGGAAATGGCCCCAACCACCACTAGATAATCCAAGCTTCCTCAATACTCAGAGCTAAAAAATATGCATTTCCTATCTCAGGTATTTATAGCCACACAAATTATCCTTCCCCAAAGAGCAGAGCACTCCTACATCATTCTGATGTCCCCCAGCCCAGAGCAAGGGGGTGTGGATTTCCAACGAAACCCCATTCCAGAGGCCAGCCCAGCCCATCAGCGCAGCCCCGACTGGTGCCCCAGGCCCCTGGTGCCTGAACCTCTCCTGATCCCATAACCACATGAGACTCTCCTGCCTCCCTTCTCCTTCCTTGGGCTGTTTGTCTCCCGGCGCTCACCGCAGCTGATCAGCTGTCCCCTTTCACTGATGCCTGCACTAGGTTAACAAGTCATATGTCAGAGGTGTCTGTACCCCTCCCACGTGCCCCGCACAGCGCACATATTTCTCCCGTAGCAAATGCACAACTCCTGACTCCGACAGAGACTCTGCAGGTATCTGCCTTGGAGGGAGGGCATCCACACATCCCCCGGTGGGTGGTGCCAATTTCCAATGCGCAGAAAGCCCAGGTGGAAAACACGCTGGGTTCACCTTCTGACGATGCTGATTCTGAAAACCTGCCTTCCAGACTAGAGCACCGGACCCATGAACAGACACCAGGAGGAAGGCCGGCAAGAGGCCAAAGGCAGAAGAGCAGTCGTCAGTGGCTCCACGTGCTTCAAGAAGCTTTCCAGAAGGCACTTGTCTGTGCGCTCATGAGCCTATCCAGCCTGAAGCTGCTTTCAGTCCCGCAGCCTTTGACATTGACACACTAGGAAGACTCCAAGCTCAGGGAGTGGTACTGAGGGACCGTAGCGACGGTGACCGACCTCACTCCATGTGTGCTGAACACTGTTCTGGGTGCCTTCACGCGACCCTTCACAGCAACTCTGTGAAATAATTTTACTATCATCAAACCCATAATGGAGGAACTAGGCACAGGGAGATTAAATAACTTGCCCAAAGTCACCCATCTGATAAATGGAATCGCTGGAACCTTCTCCGTGTACCATACATCTACCCCTAAGCCACCATGACCTCCAGTAGCCCTCAGTTAACGCAGCTGGGATTCCTGGGACCCTGGATCGAGGAAAACCAGGGCTCCCTCCAGCCTGTCATGAATACGGAATCTCCACCTGAGTTTGCCTGCGCGTTTCCTCAGGGGCACTGGGCTCCCCCAAACAGACTGGAAGCCCCCAGAAGGGCAGGGCAGCCCCCTGCGTGCCCAGACCCAGGTCTGTGTGGGTGGTAACAGGCCCTCCACGGGACGGTGCTGACCTGAAGGCCATTTCACGTGCCATTTGTGTTTTTAGGACGGGCAGCAAGGAACGTGGGAAAGAACAACCAGTACATTGCGGTAAGGAGATTTTAGATGAAGAGCAGGAAAAAAAATAAACAAATGAAAGCAAGAAAAGAAAGAAAGAAAGAAAGAAAGAAAGAAAGAAAGAAAGAAAGAAAGAAAGAAAGAAAGAAAGAAAAAGAAACAACGACGAACACTGGGCCAGTGGTGGGGAAAGCTAAAAGGATTAAGTTGCCTGAATTCACCCTTAAATTCCCATGAATTCTTCAGCCAAGTGGAGATTCCATGTACGCCGGCCGGCAGATGTTCGCTGAGAGCCTACTATGTGACCATCCGGCCCCCAGAGGCGCCAGCAGGCTCCCGTCACAGGCCTGGTGTAGACCCCTGCCGTCAGGAGCGCAGCACGAGCCAGGGACGGTCAGAGAGCAGCTGGACCCAGAACCAGGAGGGCAGCCGCCGAGCTCAGCGGCAGCCGAGGCTGCACGAGGCAGCGAGCGGTGTCCTCTCTGGGGCTGCAACCGCAGATCAGGCATGCATTTCACAAACTTCAAGTAAGTGGGCCATAACTCACTTCAAGTGCACTTGCCCCGGAGTTGGGTCTGCAGCAGCAAGCGGAGGGGAGCTCACCGCCAGTGCCAAGACCTTGCACGACCTCCCTCCCCCAGACCTGACTCGAAACGGTCTTAATGACCCAAATGCCGTAACCAGAAGAGTTTCCTCTCTGCTCAAGAAACAGGAAAAATAGAGAAACACATTCTTGCTCAGCCTTTGACCTTTGGCTCTCACTTTCCGTCTCCCAGCATTTTGGGGGGAAAGAGTTTGTCTTTTCAAAGGGCGGCCTTGTCCTCTCTGCACATTTTCGTGAAATGACGTAAAGAGGCAACTTCTAAAAAAATAGTGTCATGCCGGAAAGCGCGGGCCCTCTCAATGAGCCCGGCTGTTTGTCTATAATCACTCCAACGTCTGAAATGCCCAGATCACATATGCTTCAGAGGCTGGGACTAACAATATGTTCTTGATGTCATTTTAGGCAACTGCCAGGGAGCATGTCCAAGGGCAGCTCGTCGGCGGAGTTGGGCCCACCCGCCAGCACCCCTTCTCACCCCTTCTGCACGTGAGACCGACCGCACAGAGCTGTGAGCGTTCCTGCCAGAGGCCAGAGGACGGCAACACCGAACGTAAACATTTATTCTTCGACGACAAGGAGAAGTCTGCCGTGTCAGGCTTGGGGTTTGGGCCTCACAATAAAGCCTTTGTCCGTGCGAACGGCAAAGGGGTGAACATTCCCCTCCAACTCAATCTGCAGGACGGCAGGTCACTTTAAATCGAATTGTTAAACCTTAAAAAAAAAAGTTTTTTCTAATATCCAAAAATTAAAAATCTCTCTCTCTCTCTCTTCTCTCTCTCTCTCTCTCTCTCTCTCTCACACACACACACACACACACACACACATTTTTTATAGTAAGTAAAGCCGCTGAAATAATATGATCTGGCATGCTTTGGAAAAAGGCAGTTTTTGAGAACTGCATCTTTAACATCCCCAGGGGTTTGCATGCTTTTACAACACAGGAGCCTGCTGAGGGTTCCATGTGAGAAGGGGAAATCGAAGGTGGCTGGGACAGTTAGAACAGGTTGTTTCAAGTGATCAGAGGCCCCACACACCGTACGGGTGAGCACGGCTTCCTCCTGAAAGGGTAGAACGAACTACTCTCCTAACCATCCTGAAGCCTTAGAAGTATTATGCTGTTACAGATTTCAAAAGGTTAGCTTCAATGAACCTGACATCAGTATAACCCAAAATAACCCATTCAAGAGAAAAGTAAGAAATAATTGCTGTTTTCTCTTTTTTTTCCCCCTCCGCTATATTGCTATAATGATTTTGCATAACAGATTGAACAAAGCGCTGTTGTGACAGGTGGTGGAATTCAGCTAGTAAGCACCGAGACAGGGTTCAATTTAGTTTGTGAATCCTTTAATTGTTGTGCAGCTAATTAAAGAAGGTTCTTTACACTCGCAAGTGTTTACCGTTGCTAGTATGCATACATGAAAAATTAAATTGTGCCTTCAAGGGCTGAGAACTATAGAAAAATCATAGCTGAGGCTGCAACCAGCTCAAAATAGCTGCTTTTCACAATTGGAATTTGTAAAACTTTTTGCTAAGCAAATATAGAGCTAATTAGAAGTGTTCGTTGGACCAATTAACATTTAAATAAATAAGCCATATTGCACATTTCACAGTCTTTATTTAATGATGCTTCTAACTCTTTGGAAAGATTCTCTTAAGTACAAATAAGTTGTCATAAAAATGAAAGATAAAAATAACCCCATAACAGTATATGCTATTTTTTTCCTTTTGCCTTGAAGTCCCTTCCGAAAACTCTGTACCTATTATTGAAGAAGAAAAGGGAAAAAAAAAACCACACACCTACCACCCACAAACCCGGATCTTTCTTTCATCTTCTCTAGTTACCTTTCCCTTCTTTGAATAGAAACAGAAAAACATATTTTATTACTATTTAAATTGTTATGATAATTCTGTTTACTTACGGTTTTTACCCCATGGTAGAAAAATCTGTTTTAGAAAATCCCACTTTAATCTGAGAACATGCGTAAGCAAGGAAAAGAAGGAAAGGGAGGGCAAAAACAGTAGTGTCTGGGTGGGGGGGGGGAGGGTGTGCAGTGGAGACAGTGGCTGGGAAATCCTTCCCACGTGTTCCTGTGCAGGGTGAACCCTCAGGGGACTCTGCACCCACTCCCAGCACCACGCCCATTTTCACTGGAGGCCAGAGGCACTGGGTGGTGGGACACCCAACCTGGACCCCGGAGTCCCTCTTTCTCACCGTCAAAGACCAAGATGTGTATGTCAATGGAAGAGAACAGACAACCCACAAGCAGCCTCCACATTTGGCATTTTTTACACAGATGTGCAAGTAAGTCAAAGGAGGATGGGTAGTTTTTCCCACAAATGGTGCTGGGTGGAAAAAAAGGACCTTGACCTAAACGTCACATCTTACACAAAAATTAACTCAAAATGCATCACAGATTTCGAGGTAAAACATTAAAGAAGATAACATGGGAAAACATCATCAGGACCTAGACCCTGGCAAAGAGTTCTCAGACATGGCACCAAAGGCATGATCCATAAAAGGTAAAATTGATGAATTGGGTCTCATCAAAATAAAAAAATTTTGCTCCGCAGAAGACCCTGCTAGGAAGATGAAAAGACAAGCCACAGGCTGGGAGAAAATATTTGCAAACCACATGTCTGACAAAGGACTGAATCTAGTATATACAAAGAACTCTCAAACTCAACAGTAAAGAGACAAAAATATCATTAGAAAATGGGCAGAAGACACGATCAGACATTTCACCAAGAGGATATAAAAGATGTTCAAATAAATGCATAGAAAGACGTTCAAAACAAGTGAACGAGATATTCACTAGCAATTGGGAAAATACGAATTAAAACCACCATGGTATATACCACGGCACACCTACCACGACAGTTAAAATAACAGTGAGAATACCAAATGCTGGCCAGGATGCAAAGAGACTGGATCTCTCGTCCATCGCCGAGCCGAATACAAGATGGGTACAGCCACTCTTGAAAACAGTTTGGTAGTTTCTTCCAAAACGAAGCATACAGGGCATGCCTGGGTGGCTCAGTCAGTCAAGCATCCGATTCTTGATTCCTGCTCAGGGCACAATCTCACAGTTTGTGAGATTGAGCCCCCAAGTCGGGCTCTGAACTGAGCATGGAACCTGCTTAAGATTCTCTCTGTCCCTCTCCCTCTACCCACCCCCTCGAACTCTCTCTCTCTCTCTCTCTCTCTCTCTCTCTCTCTCTCCCAAAAACAAAACAACAAAACATACTCTTACCATACAACCCAGCAAGTACACTTCTGAGCATTCATCTTACAGAAATGAGAACCTATTTCCATATGAAAACTTGTCGACCTACTGTTCACCACAGCTTCATTTGTGTTAGCCGAAAGCTGGAAACAACCACAATGCCCCCACAAGAGGGGAATGGTAAGCAAACTGTGGTCCGTCCATACAATGGAGGACGACTCAGCACGTTGAGACACGCGGCAATGTGGATGGATCTCAAGGGCAACATGCTGAGTAAGAAAGGTCCATTTAACGCATGATTCCATTTACCTAATATTTTCAAACTGACAAAATCATAAAGATGGCATATAGATTAGTAACTGCCAGGGGCTAGAATGGCGGGGCTGGGATGAGTACTACAAGCGCAAAGGGGCAGCGTGCACAACATCTTTGTGGTGACGGAACAGGTCTGTATCTTAACTGAGGTGGTACTTACGGAATGCACAGATGCCATCAAATAACATACAACTCTGTGCACCTCGTAGCAATACCAATTTCCTGGTTTTGCTATTATAGTTGACCCTGGAACAAGGCAGGGGTCAGGAACGCCGATCCCCTGTGAAGTTCAAAAACTGCATGTAACTTTTGACTCGCCCAAAACTCAACTACAGATCACCTGCTATTGACTGAAAGCCTTACCAATAGCATAAAGAGTCGATTAACTCCTATTTTGGATAGTATACGCGTTATATGCTGTATTTTTGCAATAAAGTGAGCTAGAGAAAAGAAAGTCTTAAGAAAATCATAAGGAAGAGAAAATACATCTACAGCATGGTACTTATCAAAAACATCAGTGTCTAAGTGGACCTGTGTAGATCACATCCATGCTGTTCAAAGGTCAACGCTATACTATGGAGGAAACCAGGTAAACAGTCCACAAGGACCTCCCTGTAATACCTTTGCAACTTCCTGTAAACCTGTAATTATTTCAAAGTTTTAAGGCTTAAAAAGAAAACTGAGAAATGAATGTTTAAATCACATGCCATTTTCTGTTGGTACTTTCTAACACCCTGGAGCTGGCCTCTTTTGTAAGCTCTTCACTCCACATTGAGAGCCAAGAATCTACTCTCTCCGCTGAAGGATTCTCTCTCTCTCTCTCACATCCACGTGTTTCTGAGCACAGGTTACCCTCCTGTAAGAATGAGGGTCTTCTCAGACCCCCTCCTCCACGTCCTCATAGCTGGTAATCACTAAGAGGTCTTCCTGTCCCGTTTGGCTCCCAGCATTGAAACCAAATTAAAGAGGCCAATTAACATTTAAATAAATGAGACAGATCTGTGAAGAATACCCAGAAACCAAAATCTAAGGGGTAGGATGGAAATGACAATATCAAACGAAGAACTTAAAGCTACTTTATTTTTTAACTTTTTGTTTTGAGATCATTATAGATTCACAGGTCCTATAACATATAAGATAGAGGGACCCTGCCTACTTTCTTTGTCTACCCACGATAACCTTGTACATAACCACAGTGCAGTATCACAAGCAGAAAACTGATGTAGATTTCACTAGTTTCACATACATTCATTTGTGTGCGTGTGTGTGCGTTGTGTGTGCGCGCGCACATTTAGTCCTATGTAATTTTATCACGGGTAGTCTTGCTTGGCAAAACAGACAAGAGAGGAGGCTAGCTGGAGAGCCCCAAGCCGGTGAGAATTCTTTCCAACGAAACCTTCCATTTACGATGCAAAGTGTGGGTTGAGACACTGTGTGTATGATGTGGTTGGGAGTCCCGAGATTTAGCAGGCAAAGTCAGGAACAGTATAATCTCTCTTACCACCGAGTCTCAAACCACGTTGCCAGCTTGGTCTCTGTTAAACAAGCTCTCAAGTCACAAGTTCCAACAAATAATAAATGCTTGGGTTTTCAACTTTAGGGCCCTGGGAGGCCGAAAGGCCAACCAGGAACTCTGGGCTCTGCGAAGAGGCTGGGGAGGAAGAAGCAGGTTTGCAGGAGGGCCAAGATTCCCATCTGACAGGAAGGTCAGGAAGCCCTTTAAAGACTGCCCTCACATCACAGAAAGGAGGCAGGACACATTCCGTGAGAAGCCCCCCTTTCCCCTAAAACCCTTTGCAGATTCTCCTCCTGGAAACTGTTGCTCCGTAAACTACTGGCAGTCTACACTGAGCGTCTATGCAACAGGTGGATGGGGGAGACCAATCTAAAGAAATTGCCAAAAACAAAAATAAACCGCATGCTTCTAGAACTTTGAACTGATCCAGAAAATAGAAGTCAAATTGGACATGTCCTTTCAAACTGCTTATTTTACGGACCCCAGAACACAGACGTGTGATCCCTTACTTGGAAGAAATCCACCAGTCCAAATTCCCTCCTACAGACAAAATCCTCCTCTTGGGTGGGAATGGGAGGAGTTTTCCAGCATGCCTCTGGCTGAATAAAAGGATGGCATTTTTTGTAACTGGCATTTTTTGCTTGATGAGAAGTTGTCTTTAAAAACATAATGAAATAGGCACAGCGGAGAAGCGTTTTAGGGCAGTGAAATTCTTGTACCGTAGTTTGTAATGTACATTGTAGCATCCAAACACTACAACGGTGGAAATGTGTCATTATACATTTGTCCAAACGCATAGAATGTACACCAAGAGTGAACCCTGATGTAATGATGGACTTTGGGTGATAATGACGTGTCAGCGGAGGTTCATCAATTGTAACAAACGTACCACTGTGGTGCGGGTTGTCCAAAGTGGGGGTGGTAGTATGTGGGGGCGGGGCTCTATGGGCAATCTCTTTGCTTTCCGTTCAGTTTTCCTGTGAACCTAAACCTGCCCTAAAAAATAAATTTTATTAACGAAAAAGACTGAAAACAGAAATGTAAGTGATCCAGTTACTGTCAACCTTCCACTCCAAACAAGCCCTAACTTGCATTAAAATGATAAAAAGTCCCTACTAAACGGAAACGGATCCTTTACAGCATCTGAGACTCAGCAAAATGCAGAGGCATTTCATCACAGCAGAGGCAAAGTTTGATGTTGGAAAAGGACATGGTGCTAAAACCGGATCACCAGCAGCACTGAGGGGAACGTATAGACTCCTCCCAGCACAGTGTCCTGGGAAGGAGCGGCTCTCCTCAGGCCAATAAAACAGAGGTCTGGGTGACCCTGGGCCCTCTTCCCACAGGACGAATTACTGACCAGTGACTGTGGCACGTCAGGGTCAACGTTCTCCATCCACCGGCAGGACTGGCTGTCAACATTAAACCACAACCTGCCCATCCCCAACATCCCAAACCAAATGTGCGTCTCGGGTGTTTTACTGTAGATGTTGAAAACCGAGGAAAAAAATTGCCACTTTTATGTTTCAGTTACTTGATATTCCCTTTATGGTTTCCCAAAGTGACGATTTGTTGGTTTTTTAGACTATATGTTTGTAGGGTCATAAAGTAGCCGTCCCATGTTAGCTCCCTTTAAAAAAAAATCAGTTTTATTAATATTGTATCACCGATGACATGAAAACGGGCAGTAATTAAGGTTCACCTAAGGTGTGTCCCTTTCGCACAGCAGAAAGCCTAGGACCAGACCCTCCTTTGGTTCAGTGAGGCGTTGATATAAGTGACAGTCTCACTGTTGGGTAACTTTGCAACCAGGCACTAAAGCCTTTACGTGCTTGACTTTTATCTGCAGGGGTAGCCGGGCCCGTGAGCAGTCGAGCCAAGAGCCAGATGTGTGTGACCCCAAAGCCAGTGACTCTCCCCCCAAGTCTCTCCAGCACTACTGCGTGGAAGGCCTGGGCATTGATGAGTGGGGATCGTCTCTCGGGAGGGTAAAGAAGCAACTTCTCACATGTACTTTGCAGACTGCACTATTTACAGGCAGAGCAAACAATCGCCACCCAGTACTGGAGTAAAGATGATATTGTTTCCCTTCCCTTGGTGGGGAGGGTGTGGTGGCGCACAGGGGCCCAGGGAGGGACGCGGAAGGTGGCTTCCTCGGGTGCCCTGGAGCAGACGTAAGAGACAACCTGGCCCCGTCACACACCTGGGTATGTGTGCCCTGGGAGGCAGGAAGGTGGCCGGGAACCAGGAGTGGGAAGAGGGCTGTTTAAGGAAATGAGCGTTTACAAATGCAAATCCAGTAATTACACACCCACACACACACCTATCGGTAGTTAGACACCGAACTACCCATTTGCACACGCAATTACCCAATTTGTACAGGTTCATAATAGATAAGTAGGCAAGAGGGGGGCACACCTGTTGGACTGGCTTCAGAAAATATAAATAATCCTCTAAGATACAAAGGAGGAAATTGAAGTCCTCTAAGGAAGGGTCTGGGCCACCAATTAGATAGAAGTCCACGGTATCTGGTGTGTAAAAGGCCCCTGCTATGTGGGTTGACGTCAGCAAGAGTCACCGGGTGCCGCTAGCTGATCTGATGGTGTGGCTGACCTTTGGTCATCGGTGCGTGCCCTTCCCTGGCTTGGATCTCCCTTCCCTGGCCAGCGATCCTGGCAAACTCCTCGGCCTCCACCTCGGAACCAAGGGCTTTCTCCCCACACGTGCTTCCCATCTGTTTTCTCTCCATCTCCCTCGCTACCACCCCATCTAAACCACCACCACACGCCCAAGCTTCTGCTGGTTTCCCTGCATCCATCCTACCCACATGAGCCCTTAAGCAATTCTGCCCATTGTATAACAGCCACCAGTCACTGTGGAGACTAAAACCCTTAACACGTCTACAAGGCCTATGTGGTCTCGCCTCACCTCTCTCTCCCACCCAGCTCACAACATCCCTTTAATCTCTGCCCGCAGCCCCACTGCCCACCCTCCAGTTCTCAGATTCACTGAGTAGTTCCCTCTGCCACAGGGCCTTTGCACTCTTCCCTCTGCCAGAATGCTCTTCCTTGTGCTGTGCCTGTCTACCCCCCACCCAAGATTGCTGAGATTATACTTTGCCAGGTGCAAGTCCCTGGCAGGGAGGCTCTGAGAGCTCCAGAGGCTGCTCCCTAAGGCACCTGCCCGAGTCGTGATTTTGTATATGTTCATACGATTTTCTAACGAATATCTGTTCCTCCCTCCAGACTAAAGGTTCCACAAAGACAGGGATGGAGTCTATTTTTGTTCATCATCATATCCCCTGTGGATAGTAAGTCTCCAATAAAATCTTTGGCGATGAATGAATTACTGAGTGAGCATATGAATGAATGAATGAATGAGCTGCACCCTGCTCCTGGGTGCCTCTGCTTGCGTTTTTCATGTTGCACCTGCATATCTCCTGGCATCCTCCCTAGTAAAGTGGGAACATGGTGTAAGCAGGGACCTGGTCCTAGTGACGAAGTTCCATATGTGGTTGTTGAATGAATGCACGAGTGAATGGTGAGCTGTGTGACCCTCAGAATTGTTCCCCTTACTCCGCACTTATGACCGACACGACTCCCTCATACACACCACTTCTCCCCAGGGACAGCTTCACACAGTAGGTGGCATATGCACCTGCCGACCAGACACGTGAATTAACCTGTCACACTGTGCCATAATAGAAAAGATAATAGAAAAGTAGTTTCCAAATGCCCTTGGGTGTTCAGCATCCACACAATCTTCCCTATCTACTGCCGAGGTTTGAGTTGAAGTTACCAAGCCATTTAAAAATTAAATGAGCATGTACCCTTGTCATATTTTGAGCTAACCATGCACTAATTTTCAGGACAGAGAAAAATAGTTAATTACTATTTTGTACCACAGTCCTCTCCGTCCCTTCCACCATAACGTAATGCAGTTAAATGAAGAAGTCACTCTAGTGCAATTTTCATCTCTAGAGAGAAAACAGCACTTACAATTCTTTGTTTGGGAGTTTAATTTTAGCTCACTTAAGAACGGTTGTCGGATGTTCTCGTAAGAACAGAGACACCCTAAAAAACTGGGAGGTCGCACAGAGAGCACGGGCTTGGCTGGGGAGATGCCCCGTTGCGGGCTCCATCCGGAAGCCGAAGCGGAGGGTCTGGCGGTTAGCATCACAGAGTAACCAGGTAACCGCAGCTAATTACCGGCGGCGGCGGCGGCATAAGGCATGAATTTTACATCCTGAGCTTCCCAGCCCCTGTGTGCCGCCCTTGAGATGGGACCGTGCACGGCCTCCACGTGGGTGTGAACTTCTTAAGGCTAAATTCTGTGGTCTCCTTAATGAAATCCCTGTGGTGGCTGCATCTACCCTCCATTTGTATTTTAGATTTGACCACAAATTCTCTCTGCCCCCACCTCCCCCGCCTCTGGGGATTTGTGGTTTCTGTCTGGTTTCCTTGCAAATTCTGGATGACACCCATTGGGGCCCTGGGGCTCCCCAAGGGAAGACTCCAATTCCCCAGAGCGTGGGTGCGGCTGAGGGTCACGAAAGCAGGGACACCCCCTTCCCTGCAACGGCAAGGAGCCTGAAACCCCCCTCCCGGCACCCAGACAGCTGAGAGTCTCAGACAGAACGAAGGCATGCCTGCTCGTCTCTCCTGGCAGACACTTTCCTGGGAAATCCTGTACCAAGGAGAGGCCAGAGGGAGAGCATAGGATTTATAAGATATGCCACATCAGCTAAATTAATACTGATTTGTCCTGGGGCACAATTACAAGGTTTAAGGTTACAGTGCCAGCAGTTTGAGAGATGATTACATTCTAAGACAGCTCGGAAAGGGGTGCCAGAGTTGAAATCAGAACAAGGAAAAGTTTGGCAGAAGATTCAGTTTCTGAGCAAATTAGAAAATGTGGGTGGTTGTGTTTTTTGGGGTTTTTTTCCCCCGCGTTCCTTTACCTTTTACCCTCTTTTTCTTGATCGTCTTCAGATCCAGTCTGTCCTGGGCTTTATCATCTTTATATTAGATACTGAGGAAAAGCAGCACCCAGGCACAAGCATTTCCAAATCGAGATTACTGGGCCAGGTGTGGGGCCAAGGGTCCCTCCTGTGCACCTGGGATCAGAGACGGTCCGTACTTCCTCGGGCTGTTGGCAGAGGGATTCCAGGTATGACCTGTCCAGGTACATGCAGAGGCAATGGCTGGGATCTCTGCTTCTGGCTGAAGCTGGGGTACTTCAGGCCCACAGCATGCACTTCTAGAAGCAAAACTTAGTTCCTAGTGAATATTAACGTGGCCAGTGCTCAAGCATTCACACAATCTTACGTATCTTACATATCTGAGCCGTGCCTGAGGTTTACAAAGTGCTCTGCTGAGAAGAGTTAGAAAGCTCACAAGTCAGGATTTCTGTTTATTCTGACACGAAAACTGATGCCCCCAGTGGCCCCAAACCCTCACTGGTGGTAAAGGGAGCTGAATGTAAGCAGAGGGTGTGGGGAGGACAGACAGTTTCCCTGTGCCTCAGTTAGAATCCTCTGGAAAATGCACAGATCTGCCTGCCACCTGGCCTGCCCATGCCGGTCTCTGGCTACGTACGCATGGGTGTTTTTGAAAGCCAGGAAGGACACGGCAAGCCCAGTGCCTTTGGAAGCGTGAACACCTCCTCAGACCTCAGAAGGCTGACCTCCAGCTCTGGTGCAGATTCTCTGGATGAGCCTGGCTGGTGAGTTGGGAACAGGAAGAGGGGCCGGGGGAATCTGTGGCCTCGGGACACCCCAGGTCCTGACCGGCCGTTCCTCAGGCCTGAGCCACTAGCTGGCATCGCAGACCCTCTGCAGCCACCGCATGCCCCACGGCCCTCAGAGTTTCATTTCATGCCCTCACTCTTACTGGCTCACGCTGCCTTTCTCCTCTCCCAAGCCCTTTTCGGTCTGAGAGCTTATTAACGGGGAGAGAAGAGAAGGCCCTACCAGTTTTCATTTTATAAGTTCCAAAGTACACTAAGGACAGCTGAACTGAAGATTAAAGTAAAGAGAAAAGCGAATTAGCAGGATTTTCTTCTTTCTGCTCCACAGTCTCAGCCACAGCTCAGGGGCCCATAGGAAATGGATTCAGCAGACAGCAAACTATAAGTGACGAGTAAACTTTCCCCTACGGGGCAGGCACCTCAGTGACACAGGCATGTCCTTGAAAGTCCCTGAGGTCCTGAGCGGGATGTCTGGGGAGACATCCCAGGACAGGGGGCAGTATGCACAGGTGGGTACGGACCTCAGCAGCCATTTGGGACATTTCGGGGAAAACAGACGAGTGGCGCATGCCATGGGGCCTGGCCAGCCATCTTTCCTCTCCACTTCTGCTGGAAACATCTTTTCCCAGAGACCTTTACAGCTCAACTTGGAAAATGTCACAACAATGCACTCAGCAACCAAATGGTCCTTCTAGAAGACAGGAGGCAAGGGAGCCCACAGCAGCTATTTGCTATCTCTGTGGGCCAGCAGGACCCCTGCGGGCAGGGAAAAAATGAGGGAGTGGATCCACCAGGATTCAGCGGCCAAGGGCGTTATCGTGTATCTACCCAAAGGATATTTTCCAAGCCAGCACCTTCGATGGGTCCAGTCCTATGCCCAGCTTAGCCCAGTCTGGAATTTCCCCATTGGTAAGAAAGGCCTAGAACGATGGGTCTAGTCCTATGCCCAGCTTAGCCCAGTCTGGAATTTCCCCATTGGTAAGAAAGGCCTAGATCTGGCCCACGATAAATGTCACCACAATACACTCCCTGGGGGCAAGTCATTACTCATTTTACCTGTACCGAACAGGTAAGAGATTTCGAGCCGGGAAGTGTAGGTGACATACAAGACCTCCAGTGGTAAACATACGTCTTGGGCCCAATGTTAATTTTCTTTACAAGGATCTTGTGTCCAGAGTCGATGGAGGGCAAGACTCTGACCCATGTTACTCAGATCCAGCAGGGGCCCTGCGATCACCCTCTGAGCAGACGCTCCCCCTCCCAGGAAGCCTTTCCCTAAAGGTTCCATGCACGGGAAGATCACCCACCCCACGGTGACCTTCTGCAAAATGCCTTTGCATGGAGGGTGGGGTACAACCCAGTGCTTCACTTGGGAGTCCTAAGACCAGACCCCGCCTCTGCAAAGGCACAGAGAGCAAGTGTAGGGTGGGAGCCCACACTGGGCAGTCCCACACCGGGGACCTCCAGGGACATGGAGGAAATCCACCACTGGGGGAAGGGAAGCGGAGGGGCTCGCGCACAGTCCCGTGTTCTGGCTTCACGGTGGAGAAGCTGGCGCTCCGAGAGTGGGCCTGGGGGACTCCGTCCTCCCCACAAGACCACCCCATCCAGCCCTCAGCCCTCCCGAAGGGGCCGCTGCTGCACGGAAGGGGTGACTTCCAGGAAGCGGGCCCCCTACAGTCAGTCAGTCACTGCATAAATGTCCTATCGCCAGCTGTCCTAACGAGGACAAGATTTTAGTCTTGGGATGCAGGGGAAATCCATAATTGAAGCTCCGTCTTCACATTAGCTGCCATGCACTCACTAGCCGGGAAAAAAACAGATACATCTTCCACTGCAGCCCAAGCCTGAAAGAACCTGAAAAGCACAGTCCTGCGTTACAAAGAGCTGGTCTCCGGATGACAGCACCTCACCCTGCAAGTTCACACTCATGTAGCTGGATCGTTCCCGGAAGTGAGGAGGTCGGAGCAGCCCTGCCCCACGACGTGACCGAGGGAGGGCGTGATCTGGGAGGGGCCTGAGGGTGTCAGGCACTGCCCCCCCACCAACGCCGCACCCTGGATGGCAAAGCCCTGAGAGGCCACAGCTGGAGGCCACACCGGACCCTGTGGACTGGGGACCCCAGCTGCCAGCGGGCCGTGTGGGCTTGGGCAGAAGCACTGCGAGGGTGGCCACGGTGGCCTGAAGAGCCGGGACCCCCATCTGGTGGGTGCCCCGGGACACCCGCCGGTCCTCGCTGACACCCACAACTGCAGGTAGTTTTAACTCGGCGTGCAAAGTCACATGATGTCTTTCACCCCAGTTCTCGGAGAGGAAATGCACACGTGCATTTTCACCGAGGTCCCCGGGCGCGGTGGTGTGTTGGCTCACGCGTCTTAACTCAGATTAAGCAAAAGAGGCCACCAGGGTGGACTCTAATTTACACCTCCCCCCTCCGCCAGAAGTCCGGTAGCTACTTGACTGTCTCCACCTCCCCACAGCCCACTTCTCATAGCTGCTGACTCCTGGCCAGATCAACATTCGTGCACAGCCTCGAAGGCCTTGGGATCTGAGAGCTATGGGAGGCGGGGCGGGTAGACTTGGGAGGAAGAATGGGGACCCGAGGGGTGCAGCCTACTGACCAGCCCACCCGTGCCAGGCCGATGCCTGTCCTCCCTCCACACCCCCTCCTGGGCCTGCACCCCTTCTCTAGGCTGGCCCGTGTCCTGGGCAGGCAGACGAGTAGGTGTCCGTGTGAGAGGAAGGTGGAGGGGGCCGTGCCCTCCAGCCAGGCCCCCTGGGGACGAGGACGGCACATCCCAACAGCCACTAGTGTCTTCAGCTTCTCTACAAACAGGGATTAAGCAACAGAGGCAACAAATGTCCCTCTCTGTGAGCATTTGACCTTATCTGGAGTGTGTCATCAGCTTCGAGAGTCATGGCTTATGTCAGTGGGGGTGAAAAACGGCCTCCACGGCTTCCAAATTGGGAGCGCTCTGCTCTCAGCGGCAGATGTAAACCAAGCCCGTGGTAAGTGGCAATAAATGGTTTGGAAAGAAGCAGTGGGTCCCTCACCGCCATCAGCCACGAGAGAGCAGAGAGCGGGCAGCTCTCGAGCACCTCCCTACACCAGCCTTGCCAAGCGAGGTCTTCTGGGCCCCGCTCGCGGCAACCGGGGGCCGTGGGGCCTCAGCCTCGACTGTGTGGGGCAGGACTCAAAGTCAGGCTGTGGCCAGTGACGGTCCCTTCCCGGGTGGCCAGGCTCCGTTTCCTTCAGCGGCTCACAGCCGAGCACCTGCCCTCTCCCACGTTCAGGTTATGCTCAGGCTTTCTTGTGACGCCATCCCGAGGCCTCGACGGGTTCTGACCACAGGGCCCCGGAGCCTGTGGATGAGGGCCTGTGTCACACGCGGGCCAGCAACAACATAAAAAACAGAGCTCTCCCTTCCACCGACCACCTTTTCCGTTTCCACTGATGCTTCGATTGCAAATCAAACAGACCGGCTCCTGCTTGTACGTTGCTTCCCCCAGCATCTTTTTTATCAGAATCTTAACACGCAGATGTCAACATGCTATCTTAAAAACTGCTGATACACCGTGACTTTGGATAAGCCCTCAGATACAGTCCCCTCCGATACACACCGCCGACCCGCACACGAGCTCTGTCACTGCTTCTCCACGATACACCTGTGCCAGGAGATGTAGGAGGGATTGCCAAGTTTCTTCCACCAAAACCTGCTCCCAAGAGCCTAAAAATAAGCACCCGATGCCCAGGGCTTCCGGCTGTGTGCCCGGCACTGCCTTAGATGTCCACAGATATTCATATTAGCAAACACTAAGCACCTACTACGTGCCAGGGGAGACAAGAGGCAGGAAGGGCAGACGTGTAGGCAGACTATACTGTGTGGTCAGCTAACGGAGGGCTAATTCCACCCAGGGCCAAGAGAAATGGCTTCCACAGTGGGATGACTTTTCAGTGGGATTCTGGAGGATGAACAGGAATTTTCTGAAGTGGGGGAAGAAGCATAAGTGGCTGGCTTTCTAAGACAAGGACATACATACGCGAAGGGCATAGAGAACCCGAGGGTCCGGGTATCTGAGGAATGACAAGGTGCTCCGGGACACAGAAAAGAGGCGGCATGGAAAAGGGACAGGGCAGGGGCTGGGAGCATGTCATGTGAGATGGAGCTGGGAAGGTAGGACAGAGCCAGGTAGTGGGGGGGCCTCAGATGCAACGCCAGTTGTCCACGCGATCTCCGAAAAACATCTGTCAGTTCAGTGACCTGGGGGCTGCCATTCATTCATTCATTCGGGCATTTCCATTAAGGTCCCACAAGTACACAAGGCTCCACAGGGTCCATGGCTCCACCCAGCCGGGGATACAAAGCAACAACACAAAAGATATCCCAAGGTGGCACCTATAAGGCTGAGTGCAGATGACAGTGGAGGTTTACGGTGCAGGTGAGCCTGAGCAGCCGAGGCTGAACAGCTGGGGGTAGTGGGTGGCACACCAGTAGAAGGAACTGTGTAAGCCCAGGTGTGGGGTGGACGGCGTGTGCTGTGCTCACACCCATGAGAAGGCAGGTTCCATGTTAGAGCCTATAAGAAGGCTAAGGATGCTTAGAGAGGCCCGGTGCAGGGACGCCTTAAATGCTGAGCTCAGATGATAGGACTCCACCTTGCAGCTAACCAGGAGTCACCCCTGCATTAGGAACAGCAAACAGCTGGCGGTGGAGGTGGGGCGATTGATGATGGCAGCACAACAGAACAGTCAAGACTGACCAGAGGAGGAATCTCGCTTCACAGCCAGGGTACTGCCCGGTCCCCCAGCCCACAGGAAACACCCATCCAGGCCTGCAGCAGGAAACTGTCCCCGCTCCCTGGAAATGGCATGGCTTCCCAGGGCAGGTGGTGTCCCAGGCAGGTGGCCTGTGCCCCCTCCAGTCACCACAGCCACAATCACAACCACCCCCAATATCATTGCTGCCCTCCACCACTGGGGTGGTCACCAAACTCAACCACCTTCCCTTCCCTCCTGCTGTTCCCTTGCCTCCTGGCTGTTCCAACCTCTTCAACGCCCTTTCCTCCTTCTCCCACCTCCAGCTGGGAGCGTGCCTTTTCTAAACGCCATCCGGGCCCCCATTCCTCCTCCCCCAATCCTCACAGCAATGTGTGTGAGTGATCCTTTGACGGTCACATTCTACACCATTTGGCAGTCTCCGTGGAGTGTCTCAGCTCCCCCGTGTCAGGATCTACATCCATGACTGAAGGCCTCCAGGGAGCCCAACACAGGGCCTTGCCCATGAGACCACTAGATAGCAAAAGCACCAGGCACCCACCCCGTGCCATCCACTAGTATGGTGCGTCATTGAGAGAACCTGGCTTTGCCCCCTGTTCGTCGCCTTGCCCCATCCATGCACAGTATGTGGTCCACAACGAACACTAATCAACATTAGCAGGGGTACAGCTGCCTGCACACTGTCCCAGTGGGACAAACCCCAGGCCTGAGCAAGGAAAGATCTACCCAGCTCGATGTCATAGATACGTTCCCGAAAACCCGAGTTGCATTCATTGCTTTTATGGGCGAAAACCTGCATTTTATTCCAGATGCACGAGAGTGAGTTGGCCAATTTTGAGGCTCTCCACGGGGAATTTTTTTGAACAAAGAAGAATGGCTCCCTGATTTGTGTTTGATAAAGGATGATTTCCTATACCAAGCGTCCTTAACACAGGGAGCACCCATATGTTCTGAAGTCAGGGACTTACAAGCCTGCCATTACCTCCGTCCCCACCAAAACCACTTGGATTGCATGTGACCCACTGGGTCCCCACCTCCGATGCAGTTCCTGCCAAGCCAGGCCGCACTTCCTTCTCTCACCGCTGATCCCTGTCTGAGCGATGCATTAGCAACGTTCGTGCGCCGCCAGAAATACACTGATACCTCTAGAATTCACACAGGACTTCCTCCTTAGGAAAAAAAAAAAAATTCCCTACCCACATCCCATCCACCAAAAGAATGCTTAATCAATGAAAAAATTAACTGTATCCCTAAATAAAGAAGTGCAGATATTTTCTTTACAGTGCTTTATTAATTTGTAAATACCATTATTGAATTTTTGAAAGTTCTAATTTAAATGTATTGATCTATTATTGTTTTGTGGATTTTCCACCCAAATGTCTTGGAGGAAATGAATGGCTAACACGGGACCGCTGCAGCTGCGGAAACTTTGCCAGACCGTTAAAAAAGAGTTTTGCACACGCACTGCATAAGGAATTGGTGTCCGGTCCACAAAGCTGACATGTTTCTGCTTCATTCGGACTGAACAACTTTCTTTCAAGAGCTGTGTCGGTAGCCCTAACAGGGAAGTGGACAGGAGCTGTCTCTGGGGGCGGGTGGCAGGGGCAGATAGCAACCCGTTGAAAGTGAGTAAACACATCAGCCAAAACGTGAACAAAAGAAGGTCCCTTTTAGGCAAAATGACTCACATGGCCACTCTGAGGAGACTGAAAGCAGGGAATGAAAAGCATTCTTCTCTCCCTGCCTGCTGTCTTCCCACAAAAGAATTTAAATACGAAATATTTTCCCGGTTTCCCCTGTAGTAAACTTCATGGGAATTTAGTCAGCAGTGCTTTATACATTAAAGGTGTTTGGACGGGGGCGGAGGGGCCAAGAGATGATGGGACAAAAGGGCTGTATATATCCATCAGGTCAGCTCTACCTCCCCACAGACGTTGACCGTGTCTATCCTTGTCCTGGACAGCCCCCATCATCCTTTCTCACCCACTCCCCATCATACTGTTCAAAATGTAAATCACAGAACACCACAGCCTCGGCACAACCATACAAGGCTTCCCAACAGCCTGGGAATTAGCACCTGGCCCCCGCCTGCAAAGCCCAAGTGACCGTGGTCACCCTCCACTGTGGCCTCACCTCACCAGGTCTCTCCTCCCCGACCCTAATGCTCTGGCCCATCTCTTTCGGCACGCCAGTCCTGTTCCCACCTTGGGACCTGTGCCCCTGTGGGCTCCCCTGTGACCGTCTGGACACCCGGCTCTTGCTCTGCAAGACTCCAATCAAACGTCACTTCCTCAGGGAGACCTCCCAAGAAGACGCCATCTATGTTAGGCACCCCTCCTGCCACACTATCCTCTTATCTACTGTT
The DNA here is from genome assembly GCF_018350195.1 of Panthera tigris. NCBI lineage: Eukaryota > Metazoa > Chordata > Mammalia > Carnivora > Felidae > Panthera > Panthera tigris. Next base: position 22,347,838 of record NC_056674.1, read on the forward strand.
TGTGTCTTTGCAGGCCAAATAGCCTCTGTCCCCCTTCTCTCCCTGCCCCAAATTAAAGCTTGGCATCCAGTCCCTAGCACAGGGCCTGGCACATAGCAGGTGCAAAGACGTGCAAAATCTAATCAAGAGAAATGGGATCGCTTTTGGGGACATGATTTGTGCTGGTTATGCAGCAACAGGTGTTGAACACCTGGATAGACACAGGGCAGGTCCCTGCTGAGAAGCAGCCAGACACAAATTCTGAAAAATGGCCCACACTCAGCCCTCACGGAGCTGTACTTCCAAGGGAAGCCAAAGTTCGAGATGCCCACTCTCAGTGCCTCAAGGCTAAACTTCAGAGGGCACAAGGTTCCTTCTGGTCTGAGAGCACTCACGTCCGAGGCCACAGCTGAGTTTTCCTGCAGCGTTTGAGACAAATCAGTTGGGTCACTTGTGAATTATAGAGCGCTGAAAAAATTGATATTTATGACTCCTCAATATCTCCCCATTTTTCTGGCCGTTCATAACTCAGGCTCACTGGGCTCGAAGCTTCCTAGAGCTGATCCGCCACGTTCTTTGGGTGGGGGTGGGGGGTGCACGGGCCTGGCTGGGGGGGGCAATGCCATCCAGGCCACACATCACAAGGCGGGCCCTTCTCCAACACTTACTCTGTGCCTTCGATGTGATGCACGGTTTCCTGCCAACGTTCAAACCCACGTGCTAATTTCTATGCAGGCAACAAGGAGTGCCTTGGGCTGGCTAATTAGGGGTGCAATTGCCTAATTGGGCCACGTAAAGATGGGACAAAAGGCTGACTCCTGGCAAAAAAAAAAAACAAAAAAAAATTCTGTTTTCAGAAAAAAGGCTTTCCCCAAAGAATGCCCTCATACCTGGGGCTACATCTTGTGTTTACTTCTACTTTTGGGGTCTTGGGCACAGTCCCCCTGGCAGAGCTGGTCGGTGCAGGAGGCACGGAGCGGTGTGGCATCCGTGGCACGAGCCTCGCTCTGAGGGTCCCGTTCCACCACTGCCTGGCTCGGGGACTGCGGGCGAGTTATTCCCCGCTCTGGGTCTGAGCCCCTCATCCAGAAAACAGCACCCTCAAGTCCTTCCTCAGGGCTGCTGTGGAAATGAAACCCGGCAAGGCTGTAATGTGCTCAGCACAGTGCCTGGCACAGGGAAAGCGTTGCATCACCAGCAGCCACTGCTAGTCCCAGGCCCACCACAACAGCTTGGTGAGGCCGAGTCCCGGATCATTTTGTTACCCCTATCTCCTCACGGTATCTGCTGCCGCGACTGCCCCCACCCGAGGGCGCCTCTTCCCTTCATTCCCCCTGCCCAGGCCCCAAGCAGCCAGGTGGGCCTCCAGGTCTCCCACCTGCTGTCCTCTCTGCTCCAGCTCCCCTCAAACCCCGCCCTTTTCTGGCCCTCGCCCCAAACCCCTCCCTCCACCCGTCACCCTTTCCAGCTCTTAGGCCCTCCCTGCAATGATGAGGATGTGTTTGTGCCCCATCCACCTTCCATTTCATTCAAACAAGAATCATCCCAACAGAAAGTACTGAACAACTTCTTTAATTAAATATCACCACCCACGCAGGCTGAAGAGGGCTCCGTGGAGAAGCCATGAGCCAGGAGTCCATTTTGCCAGACCCGGAGGTCGTCAATGGGGGACTCAGGACCCGTATGACTGCAACAATGCCACACAGTACAAGCGTGGGCTCACTGCCCCTCTAGTCCTGGCCTGGAGCTCCCCACACAGGGGATATTCAATAGGTAGACCCACGACCAGCCACCAAAGGAGCAGTGGGGACATTTTACCTCTTCCCACAATAGTTGTGTGCAAACGCCAGTCAAGAGAAGACACAAACTCCAAAATAACTCATGTTTAGGATTATAAAATAAAAGCAACAGCCTTAATATGTCAAATCATATTTATAGGATGTTTCAAAGTAACTAAACATACATAATTTCCGACTGGTCCCCCATACAAGCCAGGCATTTGATGGAGTCACACCTACCCCCGACACACTCCTCGCTTCCGGGACTCAGAAATCCAGACACCTGCCAAGGTCACTCGAGATTGATGAGGCAATGGCCCAAGCCTGCGTCCCTCAGGCACCAGGCGCAGCATTTGACACAGAGTAGGCCCTCGGGACGCCGGGGAAGGTGGAGTGAGCAGCTTCAGAGCAGGAACAGTGCCCTCGTGCGAGGTCAAAGGGCAAGCCTTCCTAAGTCTCTGAACCTCTGGGAGTGCTTTCCCAAAGGAGCGCTCCTCAGTGTGGGCTCCTCTCCGCTGCCCCCTCCCGCCCACCCCTTTATGCGCCGCCCACTGACAGCAGATGGGGCCAAGGCCGGGCCAATGCAGGGACACCGACAGGAAGGAATAGGGCACCGACCTGGGGGAGACGGAACAGCATCTAACACAGAACCTCGAAGAGTGGCCCAGGAGTCTCCCACCACATCCGAAGGAGCCAGACCACCCCAATTCCCTGCCAGAGTGTCATGTCAGGAGTGTCAGCAGACACAGAACGTCAGAAGGGGCGTCACGGTAGGGACAGTAACGGGTCAGGAAGCTCTACTTCTTTCTTTGTAAGAAGGCTGCCCCGTCTCAGTGTAGAGATGGCAGGACACAGGTGCTGTCGGGCCGTCTCAAAGACTAGAAGATCAGGTCACGGCAGGTCAAATTCTGTGTTCAAGGACACATCAAGGTCGGAGACAGGGCTGAAGTTAGACACCAGAGGTCTTGGAGGGGCGTGGCCATGGGACTAAAGAATAAAAAAAAAACCAACCAACCAGTCCTGTAAGCAGGGTGCACACAAGAACCAGCCAGGACTCTTGCCACATCTGGAGACCGGAGGGACGGTGGCTGCACCAGAGAAACAAGTCTGTCCCCCTGTCCCAGAGCATCTCTTCTGGAGCCTCTCTTCTCCTTCACACCTCCGCCCCAGTGCCGGGCCACATCAGGTCTCTCAAAGAAACCTCCCCCCTTCCAGAGCCCCCACCTCACGGTGGCCATGGACACGAGCCCATGGGGCAGGCACTGGCTGCCTCCAGCTTGCCCCTGGACTCCAGAGCCAGTCAGGTAGCAGGTGCCAACTAAACTCTGTTGACCCGTTGGGCTGGTACCCACGGTGTGCTGGTCACCACACCAGCAGCAGCCAAAGGTGGCAGCTTCAGCAGAAAGTGCTATGGGGACACAAAAAGGACTGAAGTGGGACACTGGATGGGTAGAAGGATCCGGGGGGACTTCTCTGAGGAGGGGACAGTTGAGCTGACAGGCACGTGAAGGAAGAATGTTCCAGGCAGGAAAACAATAAATGAAAAGGCTCCCGGTGAACTGTTACCTGGATGGCACCCCCTCCTGTCCCCTGCAGGCCCTTACCCGCTATGTTTCCCAGTGCGACTTTGTCCAGCCCAGCCCCCTCTGAGGGCTAAATGAAACTTGAATGCCCAGCGCAGTGCCCCACACATGCCCCATACATGAAACAGGGCCATGCCACCGTGGTCCTGGGTGGGCCCAGCCCTATTATCTGCCATATAGTGGTGGGGGGACATGTCAGATGGGGAGGCACACACGGGCTCAGATCAGAGGTCCCCACTGCCTCTGTAGCCAGGCCATTCTGAAGCGGCTGACCAGGTGGGGTCTACAGAGACAAATCCACAGGGGTGAAGACACACAGACAGCAGTCAGGAGGTCCAGAGCCATTATCACCATCAACAGAGAGGTGCATATGGCGGGGGTGCCACAGACATGTGGCACTTGGCCCTCTCTTAGGGACAACTGGCCCACAGAGGAAACTCAGTATCCAAGAAGCCGCTGGAGGATGAGGGGCCAAGGTCGAGAGGACCACGGCGCCCATTCTCCAGCCCTCAGGGCACAGGCAGACACACGGGCCCACACTCACATGGAGACAACGTGCACACCCACACGCACTCACTCACTACACACGCTCACCACTCACACACACACATACACACTCTCTCACCCAGGGTTACTACACGCGCAAACCCGAAATGCACATGCCTACACGGGGATATGCCCACACACGGTCACACCTGTGCACTTACACGCGTGTCCACACACACGCTCGCACACACACACACACACATATGCTCACACACGTGCAGAGGGCTCTCGCGAACGTACACAGATACACATCATCACAGCACTTAAATGTGCACACACATGCACGCAAGGCACACTCGTGAACACCTGTGGTCACACACACTAATGCACACACACTTTCATCTGCTCATGCCCACACACTCATACTCACTTGCACATTCAAGTCCGCCCACTTTCCCATCTATCCACGGTACAGGTGCACTCACGCCAGCATGCCCGTGCACGCACAGCCACCTACACACATACGTGCACACACCCAGGAGCCCAGGCCGGAGGACACCTGCAGTCCAGGGGTGAGCTCCCCTGCACAGGCTGCAAGGAGGGACAGGCCACGGCTGGGCTGGCACCCCGAAGGCGGCTCCCGGGGGGAGCAAGTGCTGGGGTCACCAGTGGTTACTGCACACCAGCAGCTGTCTCCGCATGGTGACGGCGCCTCTAATTGATCCCATTATCTCTCCTCCGACAGGTGAAGTGCGGCGCTACAAGGCCGGCCCTGCTGGCAGGCTGTGGTCACGGCCACCCGGGCGGGCGGGCCCAGAGCCAACGAACACAGGCGGCGGGCCGAGCAGGCGGCTCTCTTTCCTGAATAGCGATGCGCACTGAAACACCCCCGGGCCTAGGCGGCGCCTTCGTCCCGCTTCCCTGTTACTGCCACCGTCTCTGGTGATCACTACAGACGTTGTTGTGTCCGATTCCTCCCACCCCAACCCCAACCCCTACCCCGCCCCGCACGTCTGATCCCCGCCCCCTCCCAGGGCCGCGCCCCCCATGTCTGATCCCAGCGCTTCACTCCTTCTGGAAGCTACAGTGATGCTCCCCCGTGAACCCTGTGCCAGGGCTGCTCCCGCGAATGGGCGTTCTGCCGGCCGCGGGCGCCCCTGCTCCTCCCCGCCCGCCGACCTGCGGGCTCCGGAGCCTGCGCGCCTGGGCACCGCCGGGTGGCCTTGCCATACCCCCTTTCCTCCCTCCCGAATCAAACTCTCCCTCGATGAAAGAGAGAGGACAGAAACAGCCCGAGGAGTTGCAGGAGGGGGAAAATTAGGAAACACTGTTTGTTGTGTTTTCCTTGGGTTTGTTTTCTTGCCAAAAAAATTACCCCCTTTGTCTTTGCGCAAAAGAGGCAATGCGGGCACCTTCTGCTGGGCACCGAGATGGTGCCAACGTGCCTTTCGTAAGGGCGGCTTCTGTTCGCTTTCTAGCCTCACCAGATATATTTTTAACATAAAAAACACTATATTTAATTGGTTATGGATCTCTGTTCTCTTAGCACTACTGGATATCACAGAAAAACACATTAGTACAGAGCAATTAGTGTGATGGCAGTAAACAACTAAGGCACTATTAAGCTGTGGGTGATTAAATAGTATTACTTTTTATTTTTTATGGTGCTAGACTAAAAGATGGAGGAGATTGAAAATATATATATCCCATTAATATTAATATAAAATATAAATAACAGGTGTCTTCCCACTTCTTCTAAAGGTACAATTTATACCCAGCACTTCAATCTATAGAGAGGTACTCTTTTTCTTTTTTTTTTTTTAATGAAAAAAATCTCTTTCTTTATACACTCCGGGGCAGTATTTCTTATCTTCATGCACCCAGATATTTAGGCAGAAATATTATTTAATTGGAGATACAGAGTTAGGCGAAATAATGCCCACACCTATTTCGCCATTATAAATAAATAAATAAATAAATAAAGCTTCCTGCCAATTGAAATATACTCCATCACTTCTATCTTTTCAAAGAGCAAATCAAGCATTATGTGATAAGTGGACTGCAGGCGGGGGGCAAACAGGCAGGTGGTGGGTGGGCCAGGGCCGGGTCTGGCTGCACCTTGCTCTGGGCCCACCCCTCGCCCGGTGCCCATGGCAGCTCAGGCCGCTCTCTCCCTCCGTGTGTGTAGATCATCCTCTGGGTTCTGGCACATCTTTTCCTTTCGGCATCTGATTAAGTTAACAATGTGCTGCTATTTGCATGCAGATTTGCCGGGGCTTTCTCTCCAGCTGCTCCCGGAGACTTGGTCTTTCTCTGCGTTGTGATAGCACAGCAGTCCCTAAATGCAATCTTTGTCAGACCCAGGTGTGCTCTCATTGAGGACGCCTTCGTTCCAAGCAATTTTTCTTTCTGTAGCATTTATAAGGCTCTATTATAGTATAGCCACATCTGGAGGAAAATTCTCCTATTAATTATATACTTTTACCACTAGGAAGACAAATTCTAAAAGATACCAACATTTTTGTTGTTGTTGTTCTTATCTCTTTGACAGCCTGCATTTTATTTTATTTTGTTTTGTTTTTCCAGGCATTTCAATATTTAAAGAGCCATTAACCAAAGGAGGGGGGGGGGGAGGGTGGTGGTGAATTTCTAGGAAAAGAGAAACAACAGAGCCAAAATCTTAATGTCAGCCCTGCTTTACCTCACCAGGCAAGTCTGGGGAAAGACGCCACAAGGCTGGGCATGGGGCTCAGGATGGGGACCAGGCAAGTGGGAAAGAGTTCTGTTCGGCTAGAATTAAAAAAGAAGGAGAAGAAGAAGAAAAAAGAAAAAAAAAAGCAAGTGCTATTAACCTTTAACCTCGACAGCTCCCAGGTGGACACTCGCTCACGTCACCAAATGCCAGACAATTTGATTCTTCCACCGTCCAAAAGTAGAACCAAATTGGATCAGCATGGTGACCCAGATGCTGTGTTTTTTTTTTGGGGGGGGGGGGGAAGGGGACGGGAGAGTTGGGGGTTATTTTTCAATCAGATTTGAGGCAGATTAAAAAGAAAATCTGTAGCTAAGTATTCACTGTCATTTTTCAGAAAGAGACAGCAAGAAGCTTTGCCCAAAGAATCTGAAAGTTACTTTAGAGACAGGTCGGAGATGGGGGGTGGGGGGTGGGGGGTGAGGGTGGGGGGTTGATTTCATTTTTGTTCTGCTGCTTTATAAAAACCACTTTTTGGTATAGTCAGATCAGATGCAGGAGAAAATGGATAGACTCAAGCTGAAATGTAGGAAAAGTTTTAACAGCTAGATGATTCTTATTTGAATGTATAATACAGTTAAAGCACTAGAGAATGTAATTTTTTATTCCAAAATTATTTTTGCAAAGGGCTATGTCCTGTGTGAACAAGAGTACCTGTGTATGTGTGCGTGCACACGTGTGTGTGTGTGTGTATGTGTGTGTGTGTGTGTGTGTGTGTGTGAGTGTTCTGTGCTGGGAGGCTGCACATGAAAGCTGAAACACTTTGAGAACAGGGGAATCAAAATGGAACCATTCTTGCTTTTCAAGCCAAACTCCATCAGGTAAAATCCCAAGAGGGTTCTGGCCCCTCAGTCCAGCTCCTATGACAGCAATGTTGAAGCATCTTCTCAACCTGTCCCCAAAGCTGGCATCAGAAAGCACCCAGGGCTGTCTGTGCCCCGGTGTGGCAGGGGCGGCTCCCAGTCGGCCACCCGTGAGCAGCGAGATCACAGACGTGGGGCCTTTCTGAGTCCTGCCTCTGAAGGCCGGAGTTCCTGATCCTGGCCAAGTCCGCCTCTGCTCACTGGTGCTAACCCCTTTCCCTCAAATGACGCGCCAGAGAGGCCCTACGATTTAGAGGCCACCTTTGGATCATGCTTCAGCCTCAGTGTCTTCAGCTCTGAAATGGGAAGAATAAACCCTGCCCCAAGTGGGTACTACATGCAGGAAGGGCTGTGAAACGGGTTCCGGATACAGGTGATAAATAATGATAAAGTTTACTGAGATTCTTTTTTCTGATGAATTAGCTGCTCCTCCCTCCCTCCAGGGAGACAAGGAGCAGATTCTGGCCCATGACACTTCAGAATCTATGCGTTTAAAAAGCGTATATTTTTTTAGAAGAATAATGCAAAGAGGAAGAACCGATTTTTTTTTTTAATTTGACCCTTTTGGGGCCACTTGCCTTTTAAATCCTCCTGCCTGCTGGCATCCCAGTACCCTCCCCCCCGCCCCCCCGCCCCGATACCCTCCTGCAAAAATAGAGCAGGGAGACAGATGCAGTGATACTGGATTACATCACTGGATAGCATGAGGCATTGAGGGGAGGAAAAAAAATCAGAAAAGACAAATGACATTTGCTGCTATAGTGTGCTATTTTAGTGGTGATGGCTTGACTTTTGGCCCAAACGCATATGCCAATGGCAAGGCTAACTCCAGGGACTCACAAAAAAGAATGTGTGTTCACAGCTGTACTGTACTCCAATACAGATTACATGTTTTCAGTGTTGCGGCCACAACAGAATGCTAATTAACATACTGGAGTGATGAGTGCGGCTGGAAGGGCCTTATTGTTCCATTATTTCATGAAGCCCAGCTGCCTTTGTTTATGTCACTTACCCTCTCGTGCCACAGGTTTTTACTCCAAAAATACTATCCCAATACAACGTTAATATTTAAAAAACAAAGAGGTGGCAGATTGTCATTTTTGTGTCAGTCTCAAACTGCAGAACTGTTAAGCTGTTCTGGTTCGGTATTTAGAAATAATTTAACGGCCATATTCAGACACTGCCTGCATTCTAACATAATGGCTGAATACTTGAACCAAGCAAATGCATAACTATCCTGACATCACTTATGAGATTTAGATTGGTCAGTTAATGGAAGTCTTTACCAGAATCAATACCATAACAGCTTCTTGAAATGAACGTGATTTTTTACACGGAGTGCTGCAAACAATAACTACAGAAATATACTACCTTTGTACCCGGCACAAAGAAGCAAGGATGCAAAATTAAGAAGCAATTACATTTTTGCAAACTAATATTACAGTCGATTATTAAAAACAAACACTTTCAAAAATATGTACTTATCATTAAAGAATTGGAGAGCATTAATACCCCCGCACCTGATTAATCATTTTTTTACACTTTTTAATAGCTGTTTCACCTACTGGCTGCGTTATCAGGTTGCTATTAAGTATTGATACCGATGATTGATGTAATAATGATTAAATAAAAAGCCATATTTAGAGCCTGGTGGGGGTTTTTTTGTGATTTTTTTTTCAGAATCCTCATTCCAAAGAATACCGTCTGCTGGCTAAATTAGTTTTTTTTTTTTTCTTTTGCCTGGATGGTGCATAAAAGTGACATTCTATAAAATACAGGTTTCCTCAAATAGTGTTCCACCAGCAATCTATACATACTACAGTAATTTGCAATCACGGTCAGGGAAAGCTGTTGGCTCAAACCCAAAATGTTTATGGTGCATTGCTTCCCCAAAGAACAAAAACACCCTGGAGTTTTATTTCAGATTTCCCTAAATGCGCCTTTATTGACACCAGGTACAATAGTTGGGGAAATACGTAATACCCCAGCACAGACACCATTCAACCGGAGTCATAAATTAAGTTAGAAAAGGTCTCCCCTAAAAAGTATAGCACTCCACTAATCAAAGCCACACTGTCGCTCAAGAACACGAAATCTTCCCAATAGCCAATTGAGTGAACGAACCATGGTTGCTTTTTAATGAGTTTAACTGGTAATCTCAGATAAATGGAGAACCGCTTGAAGTGTCTGTCTTCTATAAGGCAGTAATGAGAGGATTTAGAGCATTCTGCATCCCAAACTGCGTATAACCAAGAGAATGCCACAGGTGTGTCACCATCTACGACAGAGTGCTTTCTCAGCTATGGCCATCCCCCACTGTGGACACAACATAGATTTTTTTTAATTGGATCCAGGAGCTAGCTAAATTATCCAACTGCTCTGTGCTTAAGCCCCCAGCTAGCTTATATACCAATAATAATAAACTTTCCGTAATAGCAGCTCAGCCTATTACTGTTTTTTTTTTCTCTTAACCTAAAAGTGGAAGCACTTTATTCTGATTACAGCCACCGGAGAAACTCCTGAAAAGGTTTCCTCCTAAAAAACAACAACAACAACAACAACAACAACAACAAGAAAAAACACTGCTCAAGAATTACAGAAGGGATCCAGGTAAATAATATTCAATTAGGTACACACGTGTTTTCATAGGAAAACCTGCTTATCTTATGGTACCGGGAGAAAATAATATCAAAACCCCTCCCTTTGTAATTTGTGAGTGAATTCCTCCTCTGCCTTTAAAACGTTTATTTGCCAGGTCAAAGCAACAGCCAGTCATCTCCGCACGCTGGGACAGTGACAGCCAACGTGGAGGGCTACGCGACGACGGACCGGTCAGACTCAATTTGATACAGCTTTAGTTAGATCGTCTACACTCCATGCATTCGTGTTCAGTTTGCGAAAATAAAGCGCAAGCCCTGCGCTGCCACTGTGAGCCTCAGAAAAGTGTTAAATTTATAAATAAGAGATCAAAATCCGTTAGTGGGCAGAAATAATATCTTCGAGCTAAATACATGGCTCCACCATTTGGACACATTTTTAACAATCCCACTTAAACTTTGCGAAAACTCTATTGAAAATTTAACCTTGTGCTCTTGAAGCTGAAACTGATAAAACTTAATAGCAACAAGGCAGTGAAACACTAATAAACTCATTACAGATCACATAAATGGGATGTCTGCATGGCTGCCAGACAGCACACATAAGCAGCGTCAGTTGCAAAAAGCGAAGGCAGGCAAGGTGGTACGGATGTCTGTGTGGACAGTTGGAGGAAGAGGATATGGTAACACTTCACAAGGAGTTTGCTAAATTTACTTGATCAGGCAGTTCATTTAGAAATTTCAGATGCTAATTATAGGTGGGTGCAGACAAGCTGGTATGGAAGACTGAGTTTTCCCGAGGCCTGAGAGCCATGTCAGGGCCCATACTTCCAGAAGGGGTTCTGAGTCCTCCAAACTCTCTCCACTTGACGACCTTCACTTCAACCGGGTCCCTCCTCGGACCCCAGTGGCTTCTCCCCAGCAGGATCCATGGAATCACCCGCCAGAACGGGGGAGCACCAGAGAACCTCGAAGCCTACTAGCGAAATTCCAACCCACGTGTTCAGTGTGGCCCACATGGAGACAAGAAAAACAAGTAAGAGGGGCGCCTGGGTGGTTCAGTCGGTCGCGTGTTCGACTACAGCTCAGGTCACGATCTCGCAGTTCGTGAGTTCGAGCCCCGTGTTGGGCTCTGTGCTGACAGCTCAGAGCCTGGAGCCTGCTTCGGATTCTGTGTCTCCCCTTCTCTCTGCCTCTCCCCTGCTCATGCTCTGTCTCTGTTTCTCAATAATAAATAAATGTTAAAAAAACAATTTTTAAAGAAAAACAAGTAAGAGTCATCAGCTTGCAAACACTGGCTAAGTTCCATAAGAAAGTGTGGATTTTTGACCTCTCCGGAGAAACCCAAAGGTCTAGCAATCCCAGACCCACACTCCCGTGGACAACCCGCAGAGTGTGCATTCATTCTGCAGGTGGTCACAAGCTTGTCCATTGATGAGGATGCTCTTGCCCCTATGGCACCAGAGTTCTGAAGCCCTAGTCTTCACCATTCAGAGGCCGCTGATCAGAGGAAGGGGAAAACATGGTCAAGAGAAGCTTCTCCAAACGGAAGCTGGAGGGTGAACTGGAAGGACCGGACTTCACATCCCAGGCCCTACCCTACAGCGTTCAACCAACATGTGGCCTCAGAAGCCAGTTCTGCCCCAAGGCAAGGCCCTCTGTGCAGACGCTTAGGAAGTACACCTCCTTCCCTCCATTGTGGAGAGGATCTATCAATCCCGGAGGCACCAAAGAGGGAGACTAGGGCAGAGGCTCTGCCCTTTAGTTTCTCCAAACGTGAGGATCAGACACCCAGAGATAAGGCAAATGGTGGAAGACGAAGGACCAAACCCTGTGTAAAGACTTTACCAACCCCAGGGAACCACTGTTCTTAGCCCGGGGAGAGGCCAGGATGCCACAGGGATGGGAGGAAGCGGTAGGAAGGACTGGGACAAGGGAAGAGGAGGTGGAGGACGGAGGCGCAGGTGGAGGCAAGACAAGTGGGAGACACCACGCGTGGCCGTCACTCCCTATAGTCAGTAGTGTAGGTCACAGCCAGCGTCAGAGCTCACTCACTCCTGGTCTATTCTAGACTCTTGCAGCCCACCCTGCAGCTGGTCCTGCACTTCCTGGGGTCTGGTTAAAACTGAGCAGGATGGGCAACACCCCAGACCTCCTGAATCAGATACACATTAAAGGTGCAGATCTATCCACCTAACACAGCAAGTGGATGGCCACTGACCAGGGGCGGGGGGGTGGGGGTGCACATTTCTAGCAGACACACGTTTCAAGTCCATCCACCTCAATGATGTTCTTTTAGACCATCAATAAATATGGCTTCGGTAGTCAGATGATATTTAATTAGCCTTAAACTCTTTTATTTCATGTAAGTTAGAGCCTTGCCTGAGACACTTCATTTGGAAAGTAACCTGGCACTCAAGATTAAAATGAAATATTAGCATGTCAGTGGTAGCTTCATCGTGGTGAGCTCCCCTTCTGCCCTCCAACCCTGCAGGGGAACCACATGGCACTGCTTCCAAATCTCCACCACCCGCCCCCCGCAATATACATACACACGAGAGATTTGACATATGGGCTGTCAGAGGTGAGGGTTCAGACTTTCCTACATGCAAAAGGGGCTGTAGCCCCTAAGAAGTGAGAAATCAAAAAAACTCATCTTTGTCAATGTTGGAATTAAATTTTCATCCTTTTGTCTGAATTTCCTTTCTGCACCTCAGAGCCACCAAACCCACTGGTGCTTCAGAGCCTTTACAGGGACTGAACCCTCTGTCCAGGAGCTGCCCCTCCTCGCAAGCTGACTTGCTCTTTGGAGGTCAAACTCAATGTCACCTCCCCAGAGGACCTTTCCTGACCTCTCAGTCTCAGCTAGGCCTGCTCTCTCTGCCTCAGATCCCCCTATTTTAATACTCTGCATGGCATGTGTCCCTACAGATCGTTTTCCGGTTTCTTCTATTTGTTGATTTGTTTATTGCCTGCCTCCTCCAACTAGAATGTCTGCTACACAAAAGCACGGATTTTGTTTTGTTTTCTGCTATATTCCCAGGGCCTAAGACAGCGCCTGGCTCATCAAACAGGATAAAAGGAAGGAGGGAGGGAGGAAAAAGAAATGAGAGATTAGATCATAGATACATAGTCAAATGAGAGCTACATAGACACAGATGATAGAGAAATAGAAAATGGATGGGGGGATGGAAGGATGAATGACAGATGATAGGAAACAGAAAGAAAATGTATGGATGGATACAAAGAAAGAAATAGATAGATAGATAGATAGATAGATAGATAGACGGATGGAAGGATGGATGGATGAATGGATGGGATGGATGGGTGGATGGATGGATGAATGGATGGATGGATGGATGGATGGATGGATGGATGGAAGGAAGGATGGATGGATGGACGGATGAATGGATGGATGGATGGATGGATGGAAGGATGGATGCATGGGATGGAGGGACGGATGGATGGATGGATGGACGGATGGAAGGACGGATGGATGGATGGACGGATGAATGGATGTGTAGATGGATGAATGGATGGGATGGATGGATGGATGGATGGATGGATAGACAGATGGACAGATGGATGAATGGATGGGATGGATGGATGAATGGATGGGATGGATGGATGGATGGGTGGATGGACAGATGGATGAATGAATGGGATGGATGGATGGATGGATGGATGGGATGGATGGATGGATAGGATGGATGAATGGATGGGATGGATGGATGGATGGATGGATGGAAGGATGGATGGACGGACAGATGGAAGGATGGATGGATGAATGGATGGGATGGATGGATGAATGGATGGGATGGATGGATGGATGGGTGGATGGATGGATGGATGAATGGATAAGATGGATGGATGGACAAATGGACAGATGAACGGATAGGATGGATGGATGGGTGGATGGATGGATGGATGGGTGGATGGATGGATGGATGGATGATGGATGGATGGATAAATGGATGAGATGGATGGATGGATGGATGGATGGATAAATGGATGAGATGGATGGATGGATGGATGGATGGATGGATGGATAAATGGATGGGATGGATGGATGGATGGATGGATGGACGAACAATGGACAGATGGACAAATGGATAGACAGATAGACTGACAGCCAGCCAGCTCAAGCAATCAGACACTTTGGCTGACCCAGAAGAGCATGGTGCCTACTCTTAAGAGTCTTGCAATCTGGAAGAGAAGAGTTAGAAAGCACGGCCCCAGCAACTGCTCACAGCATTGTCAGATGTGACCAAAGCAGCACATGATTCAATGACAACTGGGGATCCTGAGGGCAGGCAGGAGCTCAGAGGAAATCTTGCTGCAGGGGCTGGAGGGACTGGCTTCCTTAAGAGTGGGGCAGGCGATGGCTCCATGGAAGAACCTGAGCCAGATCCTAAGAACCTGGCTGGATGCAAACATTCCAAAGAGCGACACCCAGTGATTCCCAAAGGCTGGCAGACAGGCGATTCAGACACACAAGATGATTTTAGATGATACACAGAAAAACTCCTTTTTTAAAAAAAAAATAACAACTTATATAATTATTTCAATATTCACCATGAAAAATATATAACTGGTACACCAAACCAGGGATTTCCTAGACATTATTTTAGAGCAAAGCTAAATATAATAATTAAAAGAAGGGTGACCTTTTAAAAACACATGAAGTCTACAAGCAGGTTGTACTCAATATGGTAAAAATCAAAAACAGAGGTATGTGAATGATGGCAGTGTGCAGCTTAGACCCAAGGGGTGGTTCTCAGCTCTGACTCTGCCCTCCCCCCACACTGTCCCAAAAGGCCTGGAAGGCCTCACCCACGGGAAGCCTTGCTCTGCTGGCTCTGGTCCCCAGCTGGGCTGTCAGAAGCAGATGTGACTTAACAGTCCTTCCCTGGGTTTGTAGAAGTGGCAAGGATGTGTCCGAGTGCACGAGGCCCTCCTTGGGCGCATATCCCCACTCTGCCAGAGCCAGACGGGAAGCAGAAAGTGCTCCAGGGAAGAAATCCACAGGCCGGCCCTGCCTCTTCCAGAAGAAGCCACAGAAGTCCCAGCAAATTCCTCCCCTTTGAAAGGAGAGAAGGAAGAGACAAGAGAGAGACAGAGACAGAGAGACAAAGAGAAAGACAGAGAGACAGAAACAGAGAGAGACAGACAGAGAGACAGACAGACAGACAACAAATGCTAGCTAAAGTCCTTATCAGGAAGAAAAATTTTTTAAAGCATGAACTCTATTTATACCCTGAATAAACAAGATAATTACGCGTTCGTTTCATAAGTTGTGCCGTGATTCCAAGATCACCAGTGGCCATGAATGTTTGGATTTCACATAAGCATGTTTAAAAGCCATGGGTCTTGACCCTCTGACCAGGAAGCTAAGCTTAGCCAACACTTTCACACTGCGATCAAGGCATAAAGCAGAGAGTTGAACAAACTAACATTCTACTCTTGGAATCAAAGTATAAGCAGAAGAACTGATGAATCTGCTAATTGTCCCGTTGTTCGTGCCTGCTCTTGACATTGGCACACACCCCTGGTACAACCCAAAGTGCATCTTTTGCACACATATGCCGAGAAAAACGTGTATGCCTCTGATGAATGTGAGTGTAGGGGTTTTCTTAAAAAAGCAATTCCCTCTTTATTATTTTCATTTTCTTTTAAAGGCCAGCTCACTGTGGACACTTCATGGGCCTGGCCTGAGTGTAGAGAAACTCCCTGCAACTGAGCGCCGTGGGTCAGCGGGCACGGGCTGGACACCCCAAACGTCACGCCATCTCTGCTTCACCCCTTCCTGAGGTCACTGTAAGTCCCGATCAGGAGAAGAGTAACGTCTAATTCTGCAAAAAGCTGATGGGTATATTCTTTCTCCCCAGCCCCATATCCACTGCCCAGGTCAGCCCATTTCTCAGGTACATCCCAATTGATCACAAACTCCCTGACCTGGCATGCAGCCTCTCTCACCATCAGTCATGTCTCCCCACACTTCCACTCATGCTAACGTGTACCCTAAGTGCCAACACCGCAGAGCTACTTATCACTCCCCAACACCAAGCCCGTCCCCAGTTTCCCCTCTACTGCCTCTGCCCAGAATGGCCCTCAGCATCCCCTCCCCCCACACACCCCAGCTGCAAATGCGCCTGGCAAATTCCTGCCTTCTGCAAGCAACTTCCCTCTTGCCTTTCCCTCATCTCTATTTATGAAAATCTTTTGGGGCCCCAAGGCCCAGCTGCAACACCAGCTCTCCATGAAGCTCTTCCTGAGCCACACAATGAGTCTGACTTTTCCCTTTTTATTTATTTTATTTTTTATTTTTTGGAGAGAGAGAGAGAGAGTGTGAGAGCATGACCGGGGGAAAGGGGCGGAGGGAAAAAGAGAGAGAGAGAGAATCTTAAGCAGGTTCCACAATCAGCACAGAGCCCGACAAGGAGCTCGATCTTGCAACAATGGGATCATGACATGAGCCAAAATCAACAGTTGGATGCTCGACTGAGCCACATAGGAGCCCCTGACTTGTCCATTCTTAAAAGGACTGTGCAGTGCTGAGCACAGTCAACATCATATTCACATTGCTCTTACTTATTAATCTCTCGCTCCCCAGTTTGAATTCGTGGCTCTCCGTTTAACCTAGGAGGTGGCACTGGTCACATTCTCATTGTGATATGGCTTTCTGTGTTTCTTCTGCCCTCTGTCTGTACCCTTCATTGCTCAGACGGTAGCACACAGAGTGGCAAAGCTTTGCACCTTTCTGTTGGCTCAAACTCTACTGAAGACTGACACGCCTGACTCCCCTCTGGGCACATCCTTTTAGGCTGAGTGTCAAACATCCTTAGGGACAGTCCTTGGGGTCATACTAATTTGCAGCCCTGGTTATAGCCACCTCCTGCAAAAGTAGTACACTCCAGAGCCTTCTGGGTTTCAATCCTAACTGAACTTACTGTTCCCCATGCAAACTCCACAGAAAATCTGGATTATGGGGGACAGACAGGAAATACCGTGTGTCCCTCTACCTCTCAACCTAGAATTCTAGGGGCTTGCCCCAACTCACCCGGTAATAGGTGGGCACTTGAGACACAAGATCCAAATCAAAGTGTTCAGCTGATGTCAGCTCTCAATTTCTCTCTGATTTAAAACAAGATCCAACAGTAGCCCAACAGGCCATATTGAGAGGAATGAAAGTATAAATTGGTCTTGTTGGCCTTGAGGCTAAACCTCAAATGCGGAACCACCTTTAGAATCCTATTTCAACTGTCCTCCCAAAAGCAGAAGGGCTCTGTGTTCTTCTTCATGGCGCTGGATCCTTTGAACCCAACTTTGCTGAGCTGAGGCAGATGTGAGGACCGTCCCGGAATCACATCACTGCCAACCACTCCTGGCAGCCCCCCCCCCCCCCCGCCGCCCCCGACACACACACACGCATGTGTCAGGGAAGGCCTGATACGGAAGGAAAGTTGAGATAGTTTTCTCCCTCTCTTTTCTTTCCCACCTGGCCCATTACCATACCCATGAAGACCACCTGGGTCAGTGAAAGAGAAAAGCCATCTTG
Source organism: Panthera tigris (assembly GCF_018350195.1). Lineage (NCBI taxonomy): Eukaryota > Metazoa > Chordata > Mammalia > Carnivora > Felidae > Panthera > Panthera tigris. The sequence goes on from NC_056674.1 coordinate 22,365,434, forward strand.
TCTTTATCCAACAGATACCACACCATCGTACACACAGATCTTTATTTCCTACATAAAGCTAAAAGGTTTGTGCCCACTTTACTTTTTGTGCATTATCTTCCTTTTTCATTTTAATTAGCGTGCCTGAAACAAAAGACGATGATTTCAAAATATACTAGCAGCGCTGCAAAACCATCAAGACAGGGAGTTGTTCTTGCCTTTGTCACCTCTTACCAAAGGAGGGGACGCTTGGGACCGGGGAGAGGAAAAGTGTCCCCACCTAGACGGCAGTTCTTCCCTCGGTTTACCCAGAGAGAGAAGGAGAACCCGGGTTTTAGAAGGGTTAGGCTTGGTGAAGGAAGATCCCCAGGAAAAGAGTCATCCTGGGAGGAGCTGGGACAAGACGGATGGCCGGGGCTGGCCCACCCAGGCCCTCGGTCCACCAGGCCTGGAGCCAGGGGCAGTAGAACAGCAGGGAAGCAGCTAGAATGCCTGCCTGTGGGCAGTGGATCTGGCCCTAAGTCCAGTCCCTTTGCTTCTCTGGCAGCCAAGCCCAGTGTTCCCTACAGAGCGGCCTCCCAGAGAGCCAGCCTGTGTGGGTTCCATGGCCCCCAGCAGACGGTCTTTACCGCGGAATATGCTGGAAAGCAGCTTCTTCTCCCCCTCTGCTCGCTAGGAATCCCGCCCGCTTGATCCCCAGGACTGGCACACCTCTGCTCCAGGCACAGCTGCCGCCACCAGAGTCAAAGGGGCACTCGGCCTGAAGCTCTGGAAGAACAGGGCTCTGACAGTGACACAGCTCATGCTTGGGCTAAGCTTTGGTCATTGAGAGATCAGGCCATGGGCAATGGGGAAGTTGATTTTTCTTTTTTTAATGGAGATACAACCCAGATCCTTCTTACCACGTTTCTACAGCTGCCCATACTGCACTGTGTGGGACAGACAGACATCCACACAAGGCCAGGAGAAGTGAGGCACCATGGGTTAATGTGTCTCTTTTTTTTTTTTTTTTTTTTTAAATGTTGTGGTGTCTATTTGCAAAGCTGACCTAATGCACGGCCTCACAGCTCTCAACCTCTGAAGGGCCAAGAGGGACACAGGAGCCTTTGTCTAGGGGCAAACAAAGACAAAGTCATGGCAGAGTGGACCCTGAAGTGACGTGGGACGCCCACCCCGCCAGTGAGGACGCCTGCCTCACAAGGCCGCTCGCTGGGGCAGATTCCGAGGGAAGTGGCAGCAGGAAACGTGTGTCCAGCAGCCTCCACCCCGCTGCCTGCCTGGTCCCCACTCTTGGGAAGGCCCCACTCTGAGCGAGCTCACCTCAAACCCAGGGAGAAGTGGCATTTCCCCGCCACGCCAGCCCACACAAAAAGAAGCACCTCCAAAAAGAAAGATCCAAGGCACGTCTTGACACCTTAACTGAAGCTGGTCATTGAGACTTCTCCAGGCCTCTCCCCTGACCCCCTCACTCCAGAGTAAAACCCCCTGAAAGGTCTTTCCATTACAACCTGGTTGCAAAGCAGAAAGGGCCATTATTAGCTCCATACACGAATCAAGTGCCATTAAGGGGAAAGAATGTGACATGAAGCTTTTGTTTCCAGAAACGAAAGAAAGAAGGCCAACGAGAAAAAAAAAAAAAAAAGGAGAGAAAGAAGGAGGGAGGAAAGAAAGGAGGAGGAGGAGAGGAGAAGCCCCAGCAGCCCCAGCAGTGGAAAGAGAAACCAGCACCCAGATGCAGGGGAGGCTTTGCCGGGGCTGGTGCCGGGTGGCAAGAAGGGTTAAATTTATGTTCCATTACAAGTCCCCTTTTTTTTGGTTTCATCTTCTCAGTAAAACACATAACTTAAAATGAAATCAAATATTAAAAATGACAGACTCTATAAGTGCTGTGAGTAACTCCAGGTCACGGAGGGAGGGACGAGCCGGCGAGTTGTCAGGCACTATCTGTCAGAGTGAATTAGAAACAATCAACAGACACTGAAAGGGAAGGTGATTGTTATTAGGCAGCGGGGCTGGGATCGGGCTGCCCAGATGTGGTCGTGCATATCAAGGACAGGAAGCAGCAGTTTAATTCAGGAAGCCCCGGCGAACAGGGCAGCCGAGAGGAGAAAAGTCCTTTGTCGCTAATAAGCTGGAAGTTACTTTGATAACAGCAGGGTTAGACTTGAGAATAAAACACATTTCTTTCACTACCACACACCATTAATATCACAGAAATGCGGGCGGAAGCGACGCCGGGCGCACGCGGGATTAGCTGCTGGCCTGCCTTGCCCTGCAGCCGGGGAGGCCAGGCTCGAGGCCCCACCTGGACCAAAGCCTCCCCCACCCAGACCAAAGCCTCCACTCCTTCCGGGGCCAGGCTCCTTCTGACCACGCCAGGCCCCACGGTCGCCCTCCAGAAATGTCGTCTGGCCGAAAAAGCATAAAGATAGTATATTTCATTATTTCCCAGTGTCAGGCCCTCCCGTCTCTGTGGCCTGTGGGGAAGGTGCGAGCCCGGTAAACAGCCTCCATATAATGAAGTCCATGTATGCAGCAACGGAAAACAATTTTATATGCAGACAAGGCCCGATTTCATGAGAAATTACTTATGCAGGCGTTCTGCAATTATCCTGTGATACTTTCAGGCAACAGTCTGACAGCAGTTGTGCAAACAATAAAGGGATTACAGAAATAAAAACAAATAATATTACATACACAGAAACTCCATGTTGCATGTGGACGGGATGAAAGGAGCCAGGCAGGGGCCAACAGGAAGTGAGGCCAGAGACCAGCCCACCCCCATCCCACGCACTTGGACTATAGGAAAGCTCTCCCTGCCCCCCCCCAGCACCCTGGCAGGAGCCTGGCAGCTGTATGGGGGCCTGCGCCCCCTGTCGGGAGACCTGCTGGCCTCTCAGAGAGCTGAGGGCATGGGTCACGTTTGTAGAAGGAGCAGAGTCATGGGACCAGGAAGGGCCGGGCAAATAGCTGGACTGCGCAGCCTTGCCATTTTCTCTCTCACGCCAGGTGACCTCCCAGGACAGAATGTATCTTGTCCTTCTGGCTCATCTCCAGGGTCAACAGCGGCCACCCATGTCCAGCGTCAGCCCAGAGCTTCCAGTCAAGTTGGTGCAAGGTCAGCATTGCCCTTTCCCAGGCAGAACAGAGTAGGTACATCAGCCACCCACAAGGACCCATCAAGACTCGAGAGGCTGGGGGCATTCACCCTCGACAGGTAGGAGGAAGGAAGGGTGGTTCTATCACGTGCTCCCAGGGGCAGGAACCGAACTCACCCATCACCGTGTCCGCATCTTAGATATGGGGTGGCACCCTATAACTCAGGGGTCAGGGGTGACACCATGAGATGGGACGGTGGAGGCTGGCACCGGGACATCCTGCCCACTCTCCCCAGAAGACAGGTGCTTTCTCAGTGTGTCCCCTCCTCTGGGCAGCAAACGTCCCCATGCAGCCAGGAACTGCCCTGGCCTCCCCGCAATGAGGGAACACAGGAACAAAGATGGGACCAAGGACCGGCAAATGCTGGGTTCCCCGTGCGCTGTACCTGCTCCCAGAGCCTGGCTGTCCGGTGGGCGGCTGGGGCGAGTGCTGCCCGTGCTTACTGGACACCCACTGTGTGCACTGCTGAGCGCTGGCCGCAGCTCTGCTCAGTCTACAGACACTTGCATTTGCAGAAAGTTTTTTTTTAATTTAAATTAGTTGCTAACGTTAAATGAAAAATAAAAAAAAAAAGAACTGGATTTCTTTAACTTCTCTTTCCCTAAAAACTATGACGACCTGAAGAAAACAATCTGCCCACATTCCTAGGTGGTGGCTGCAATGATGAGGGCTGAGGGGATGCTCAGACCCTCCAGCCTGCTCTGTCCACATCCAGCTTCCTGCATTTACCACCTAGACCCTGAATATGGGTCTAGGACAACTGCCCAGAGAGAGAGCTGAGGCCTGTCCAGGACACACAGTAAAAGGCTGGGTCAAAGCCCATGCAGGTGTCCCTGTCCTCAGGAACTCAGTCTGGGGCAGAGCCCTAGCCCTCCCGTAGCTGAGCTGGCTTTAGCACTGATCATGTTTGTTCAAAACCTGCAGGGTTCTGTATCCCTAAGATGGGCCTATTAGATAGAACACCTGAGGGGCAACCCTCAGTCACCTGTGCAGAGATCAGGACCTCCCAGCCAGTCCCGGCCTCATCGTGTCCTGAATGTCGGCACACATCAAACCCAAGTAGGCCTTAGGCTTGGCAATCCCTGCATTCCAGGGAATATGGAAAGCAGTGTGGATTTGGTACATATCGATTGCGTTTGCTTAAAGCAAGGTGCAACAAATTCTAATGATTACAAATTCCAGAGGCGAGAGGTTATCAATCAATGCCCCCGGATGACTGCTGACCATTCGGCATGCCAGGAGCCGTATGAGGTGCTCTGGGAGCGGCTAGACAAACAGGACAGCCCCAGCCCCTGCCGCGGCCTCCACCAACTCAGAGTGGCCCCCAAGCTGCATGGAGCTGCCAGAGAGCCCGTCTGCTGTGCTCAGGTGAGAGTCGGGCTGGGCACAACCATGCCTTGGGCCCTCTCTGGGCCTCAGTCTCTAAACTTCTAAAATAAAGGAAGCGTTGATCGCCAAGGTGTCTGCTCACCCTCCTAGAGTCCAGCAACCAGGCTGCTGAGGGCAAAAGAGGCCAGACTATCATCACCAAGAGTCCGCATGCTACCGGACAACCCCTGAATCAGCATTAACAACAAAACAGTGCTCACATCTCAGCTTGGAGTCAGGTATGGGAGGGGCCTACGCCTCCCAGACCCCCACACAGACTCAGGCAGGCGAAGCTCCCTGACTAAGGGGGGCCCCCACAGCCTTCCATCTGCAACTGTGCCCAAGCCCACAGCTGGCTGGGGGGTTGGGGGGGGTCGGCTCAGGCCTCCCTAGGCTGCACAGGAAGCTCCAGTGGGCAGCCATTGGGCACTATCATGAGTCACCATGTTGCCTCTAAGGGCAGGGGCCCGAGAGCTTCACAAGATACACCCGCCGGTCAAAAGCAACAGAGACATAAAACTAAGGCAACACTCCTCACTATGGTCTACAAAGCCATGCCCAATCCAGGCCCTCCAACCCACCTACCCTCTCGCCAGGGCGCACTGTGCTCTAGCCTCACTGGCCTATACCCCGTCCCTCAGACATGCTGTTCCCTCTGCCAGAAACGCTCTTCCTCGAGACCACACCTGGCTGGCTTCTGTATGTCCTTCAGCCCTCTCATTTCCAATGTGCTTTCCTCAGGAGGGCCATCTTAACCACCCACCCCTCTCGAGGACCCTCCCTCCCTCTTTCCCGTCCCAGACATTCCTCGTGGCACTTACCCCTATCTGACATCATCTTATCCATGGTTCCCTTGTCTGCTGCTTCCAAGCCCCACAACACAAGCTCCTTAAGGGCAGGCAGCTTGCCTGTGTTGTCTAAGACTGTACCCAGGACTGCTCCCGGGCCGAGGGATCAGGCTCCGAAATCAGGAAGAAGCATGCTCACCACCCGCCAGCCGTGTGACCTGAGGGAGGCCATTTACTTTCTCTGACCCCAGTTTCCATATCTGGAAAATGGAACTAATGACAGTATCTACCTGCTGGGAACACAGTGAGGATTAAGATAAGCCCAAGAAACTTCTGGACCAGAACCAGTGCCACCGTACCTGTTCTCCAGAGTTCGAATGATCTCTGATTTGAGTTCTCTTTGGGGCCACGTGAGAATAACGAGACCTTACTTTCCTACCTCATTCGGCCGCTACAGAGGAGTTTGCGGGGATCTTGATCTTTACCTCCATGAGCCTGGAGATCTCCTGGTGAAGTTCAAATACGACGCAAAGCCCCACACACATATGCAGGGCTTATCATCATTATCACATAGAAATTACAATTATTCACTCCCTCCCCTGTGCTCCCAGAGTACCGCAGCATTTAACTCAAGTAATTACTGCTGCAGGAGGGCTGTTGACTCACGCAGCTGTGCCAGGACAACGGGGCCACCTCAGGACAGCCGGAGCCACAGCAGGGCCAGCACCCTAGTCCCAGGTCCTGCCCACACTCGCCTCAGAGGGGCCACACTGTGTCCGTCGGACGGAGGTGAGAGGTCCTATGGTCTCTGAGATGCACTGGCCTCTGCAAGTCCTGGGGTCTTTCTGAAGGGTGGAGCTCAGGGGGGCCGGACAGCCACACCTCACGGCTCTGCCTCCTGTCCCTGCTGGCAATTCTCTGGAAATCCACGTTGTGGTGGGCTATTAAATCATTTTCTGGCACGTGTGAGGGGTTCGGTTACTACTCAAAATAACAGCGGCCCTTTCTCGGGGCCTTGCTTGGGGTTTCTATGCAATGGTGCTTCAAGGGTGACTGGTTGTCCCAAAGCTGCACGTGTATAGCGTTTTATAGAACACTTTGCAAAGCCAAGTGTCCATTTTAAAGGATCGGGAAGACGGTCTTGGAGAGGACAGAAGCAAGGGTCCTGACAGGTACCTTTAGGAGTCCAGAAGTGGCCCAACTAGAACATCACAATTCCAGACTATTTGGAGAAAGTGTCCAACTCCAGGGCCTGAGAATCCCGTGTGCTGGAGCTGGGAAGTCAGTGACAGGCCTGGAAGGAGGTGCCTGTCCCTAAGACCTGTCCCCTCTCTTGGTCTCCAGGGCCCCAAACTCGCTCTCAGATAGAAGGTTGCGAATCCTACTTCCAGTTCACATGACCCTAAAATCATTCCAAGATTTACATTTTCCGGGCAGGAAAATCTCCCCACCTTCTCACCGCCAGTCCCAAGAACACCACATAGTTGTCCTTTATCCTCTCTGAGGCCCAGGTGATTAACTCTCTAAAACGTGGGCCTCCGTGCTGGAAGTGAAACTGGCGCGTGTCTTATTCTAGAGTCTGAGAAACCACCCGAAGGATGGCCGTGTCCATTCGCACAAGAAGCTCAAGTCAGTCCGCAGCCTCCCGCTCAGTCCCCCCACCTGGTCAGATGTGGTAGCTCAGCCTTCTCTCTTCTTCCCCGTCCGATGCAGGTCAAGGGAAACAGTCAGCCCCCTTGCAGTGCCTCCTCTCCCGCTCAGGAGCCACAGAGCACGGAATGCTCCAGAACAAGCTGGGGCAGCGGCTCCCCTGGGAAAGCCAGCCTCACGGGTCTCTTCTACCTGAGGCCCTCAGCAGTGGCGCTAAGCTGGGCTTTCGGAAACTGTGAGCATCCACGCAGCAGAATTCCTACCATCAATGTAGCAGCTAAATATTGTAAGACTCCTAACTCCCCCATCTGTGTTTTGCCTCCCAAGAGGGAAAATAGTCTTCACAGACATTCCCTTATCTGGCAGGCAAATTCTAAACCTTACTGGCAATCACAGTCTTGTTTTCCCAACCAAACAGCTATGGAACCAAAAATTGCTCCGCCTGTGATATGCTGAGGAGGGAAGTAGCCAAACAGCTCGGTCTGGAAGCCCGGGGGCCGGGAGGCCCTTGGTTTCTCCACCGCCAGAGAAGAGCCGGGGCCCTGCAGAAGTCCCCGCTGCCGGGGGAGGCCCGCCGGGCCGCTGGCGTTCACTGCTCCTTGTTCTTAACACGGAATACACCCACCAAGAAGCTGACGGAAAACACTCACCACGGTGTGAAATCAACACTTTCTAACTCAAATAAAGGGGGTAAAAAAAGGGAAAACTTCCAACCCTTTTGCGGCAAATATTTTCTCCCACGAGACGACGTGAGGCAGCCGCCCCCCGCCCCCCGCCCCGTGGCCCTGTGCCCTGCCACCACGCGTACCTTGGCACGCCACACCCTCACTTTCCAGCTTACGGTCTCTCCCTGCGTTTCACCTGGCCCTGCCCATTCTTCATGCCGGAACCCCGTACCTGGGCAACTGCTAATAAACCGAATCGGAGGATAACTATAGAAGCCTAATTGATAGGGGCCTTTATCGACTGGCCTTGATGTCTATCTGAGGTTCTCAACAGCCAAGATTTAAATGTTTCATTTTATTTCTAACTTTCACTTTTGCACATTTCAGCAATGTCAGGCTGAGAGGTATGGTTTTACTATCAGAAAGAATCATGGTGCAGAATAATTTATGACTTCAGCTTGGGCTTTCAGAAAAGCTATTTCAAATCTTCACTTTGATTTGCTTGTATCAAAACTACTCAAAATAACAGCGGCCCTTTCTCGGAACCGGAATATGTTAGCGGCACCTCAGGATTGCGAACTGAAGCCTCAGATTTATCCCAGAAGAAAACTTGAGAAGGGAATTAAGTCACAGAGGGGAAAATAACCCTTTTTTTGTGAGTCCTTTGTTCCCCCCCTCCCCACCCATTCCCCAGACACACACCCAAACCACAAAGGAAAACCTCCCGGCCCTGGGGAAAGGTCCTGTGGGCCACCACTCAGCCAGAGCTCATGGGCAGGCAGGGGAGTCCTACCGGGGTGATGGGGGTGGGGGGTCGGGGGGGAAGGCCAGGAGGAAGCCCCTGGGGCCAGGAGGAGAGAGAGAAGGGCTGTTTGGTCAGGATCTGTGTTAGGTCAACTCCACAAAGCAGGAGGAAACGATGTGTGTCCAGGGCAGAGAGTTCTAATATCGTTAAGACTCACCTTAGCAGCTTAACGGCATACTTGTCTTAAGGACTGTCAGTCTCGTGAGAAAACACCCCAGAAAGGATGTGGCTGATCCAGGCACTGACAGATCGCCAGAGGGGCGTCCCAGTTCCCTATCACAAAAGGAAATATAGAAAGAAATGATGTAAAGTGAAATGTAACAAATTCACCAAATCACAGCAATACGCAGAGGTCAAGGAAATTCAACTGAAAAGGTTAAAGATGAAATCAAATCCCGTGTAGGAGAATGAAAATCTATCCCAATGCAAGGCCACCGGTGACGTGCTGTAGACAAGAAGCTAAATACTGCCTAGCACTGGGATCCTTCATTTTCATCAGATCAATAAAAGCTTATATTTATCAGGATTCCAAGCAGCTGCCACTTCTGACAACCTCCACTTTATTTTCTCACTCCTTGTGCTGTATCAGGGCAAAGAGGAGAGGAGAAGCAGCTTTTAATGCTATTTACACCTGAAGACACAATTCCATTAAGAGGTCCTGTTTTGTTAAAGAAACAGGGATTGATATGATTATATTGGCAGGAGCGCGGGAAGTCCCTTTGTTCCTCCCCCCATGTTTTCCCCTTTGCAATCCAGACCCCGGCTCAGAGATTTCCTGACACCAAGTCTGCGTGCGAGCACTTTTTTGTTCAAACTTACCATTTACAAAGAGAGGCAAGGCTTTCTGCTAAAACAGTTACCACTCTAATCATCTGTACAACAATATTTGCTATCAGGCATTCTAAATAGATTATCACCAGTCCATCTGTGTCATTATTGATTTATAAGGCTTTAAGCAGCTTTAGAATAGAAGCTTTCCCACTGAAGGGTTTCTTGTATAAATCAGAGCCGTGCTCAAATATAGCAGCCATCACTCAAGATATTGTTCTTAAAATCATAACAAGAAGGAGAAAATGATAAATTGCTTGTAATATACTGATCCAAACTGATATGCAAATCTTGTTTTTTAAATATATTACTTGAGTAAAAAGAGGCATCATTAACATATGAATGCTATATGCAAATGATAGTGACAGAGCAGATGTTGGTGCATGTAATTGACCTATATGTGAATTGCATCAGAACCCTTAACTCTATTAATTCACTACCCAGTAACTAGATATTGTCCAAAAAGTACATTCTTTGAAACCATATACTGGAAGCAGAGCTGACAGGGTTCCAAGGATTCTGGAACAAGGTCACTGTCACTAGTATTTTGCTGTCATCTGCATTCCCCTTCTTATGGATGACATCATCATGGGGCCGTGTAAATCGATCACTTAATAGCATTTAGAAAATACTGCAGTGGGGAACAGGTTATAAAAAAAAATGCCCCAGTTTTATTCTTTTTCTTGGCAGAAATGTCATACCTCTTAAACTGAGGGTTTGTGCATGAGTGCACTGTGAAACACACAGATGCCATTTTATTCCCCGTCTTTATTTTTCCACTTCTTCTCAGAATGACATTAAATTGTATTAAATAGCCTTTTGTCCACAGGGCACAGACCACCCCGCATATGATAATGTATTAATGCCCCACGTTCCAGCCACTGAGCTGAAACATTCTGAGACTTGGAGGATAAGTATGAAGCACCATTGTGTGTATAGCCTGCTAACAACTGTGACACATACTAATAGAAACATACCTAATAAATTACTGCTTTCAGGTCTAGCAAGCTGACATTTCTCTGCAAGGGACAATTTTATATTTGTGGCGCAGAACAAAATTGCTTCATATGAAGCCACTGTGGATTAGCATAAAAATTAACACTTAAATTTCGGCTTATTTTCCACCCTCTCCTCCTGCCACAACAATCAATTCCTCTTATAAATCTGATTAGATTTTATGATGCTTATTATTCAGAGCATGTCTCAACACAGCATTCACAGGCTTGAAGACTATTTGTTTAAATAGAAAAAAGAAGCAGATAAATCTATAGGTATTTTTTATTACCCCATTCCCCACCAGTTTCTTTCTCATATTGTAACATCAGTAATTGATTGCACACATTAATTAACATGTAAGGTAGAAATTCTGCATTATGCATGATTTATTTTCCTATCTGGTGAGTAGGTTTGTCTGCTGCCCTTGTGTTTCTAGGACATTGGGCTCGATTCTGGTCCAGACATAAATGCCAATGCTCATTCCCCCTGAAAGTTATTAATGTCAGATATGAAATGAGATTTTTTATTTCACCTGCTTACTAATCCACAAAAGCTGTTTTGAGTGATGCAGGCTTAAACGCCAAAATTTGAAATGATATATTGCTATATCTGATAACATGCAAATATGTTCATTAGACATAATTTAGCAGGAGAGAATGGCAATACTTTTATAACAAGTCTAGGTCAAAAATGGTTGTTAATTAAACAAGTCATGAAAAATGGCATTACAAGGAGACTGTCCAGCAGACAGCAGACTTTCTAATGATATGCCACTGATAGGTACCCAACGCTTCCCGCTAAAACAGAGAGGGGGGAGAAAACTTTCTGAGCATTTCGCATAATCTAAAGCAAGATTAACAAAACTATATCTACATTAGGAACCTCAAATTGATCGCATATTCTTCTTAGATTTTAATGGTAACATACTATACTTTTCCATTTCAAGACGTGATTTCACTTTCTGTCTTAGGGGCTTAAAGTGATTTATATGGTTGACTCCTTCACAAATAAACCAGAAAAGAAATTAATATTATATCCGGCCATGCTGCCGGCTGCCCTGAGTGTTTATGGCTGTGTATTTTAAATCAACTAGAGCAATAATCAAAGGGATGGTTGGACGGTGAGGGCAGGGTTGGGCCCGAGGTGGATGAAGGATGAACACAGAGGGGGAGCCACATGCCTGTGTGTCTTCCTCTTCCTGTTGTCCTTCCCAACTGGCTGCTTCAGTTACCTAGGAAACCAGTGGTAGTAAGAACTCTTCTGATTGGCCATGAGTTGAGATTCAAGTGGGTGGGGTTCTGACACATAGGTACTATAAGCTACCTGAGCTTGGCTTCTTAGGGTGAGACTTCAGGAGTACCTGGGGGAAGAAGGGCACCTTGGGAGTTAAGTACAATCTAAAGGAAGGCAGGGTGAGCTTCCAACTGGCCACCCACGCCACCTTCCGTGCAGTGAGGAAAGTATTCATGGAGCCGGGAAGGCCAAAAACATCTTCCGGGACCAACAGATGTCCCATACAGCCAGCGTGTATGGAAGCCATTGGTTGATGATCTACTTATTAAAGGATACTGGTAGCCAGGGTAGCCAGATACTTGAAATACAGTCTGTGAAGCAGAAAAAAAAACACCTCTATGTATTTGGAGCCATGCACAGTAAGGCAAGTTGAGTGGGGAAGCAAATAACCATCTCAGCAAACCAAAAGAAGTCCACATCTGAGCCCTCTGAACAATCAACCTATATTCATGACACCAACTCAGACACAAAAGTTATGTCTAATCCTCCCTTATGTGGGGGAGGCAGGTCCGTCCCCAAATACTTCGTGTCCAAGTGTAAAATACTCTCGCTCTTAGCCTGGCTTGCAGTCAACATTACTACTCTTGCTAGAAATCTCACCTCATCTTTGCATTGCATTTTATGGTTTCTGTGCTTCCAAATATAGAATCTTAACTAGAGAAACAGGCACCTTAGCATTCATCCCACCTGTCTTTCATTGATAATGTGAATTTCGAAAAAAAAAAAAAAGACGATGGAAACTCTTTGGTGGAGGAAGAAAAGGAAATGTTAGTTCTGTAGGACCTTTGGTATTTTTTTATTCCTGCGATTCCCTTCCCTGCACCTCCTGCCCGCTCATGCTCCTCACGAGCTCATCTGGACAGACAGCCCCTCCTGTCCATCCTGTCACACCACTGTCCTGGTTCCTGGACTCAACTGTCTATTGCTTCCCCGTTGGGGATTCTTCCAGGTCTCACGTTCCAGGAGGAGCCCAAGGATGGCTCAGGGTCACAAGACTTATGGAGGCAGTCCTGGGGGACCCTATGAATTCTCAGGCAATGGAGAAGCCCTGGAGAGGACAGCCTCAAAGACCCCAGCACACAAGTGGCATCTGGATTTCACAGTAACAGTGGATAGGTTCTGTTGTGCCTTTTACAGGGCAATAATTTCTTCTTGGGGCCCCGGCACTATTTATCCAGCTTCATGTGACTCTATTCCCAGTGATGAGAAAGATGCCCACGGTCTACCTGGGGTCATGGTTAAACTATTCCACGTTTCTTCAAGGGCTTCAATTCGTTTCAAAGTGTTTCATTTGTTGAATGAACGAACTAACAAATGCATACATGAACAAATAGGTGAATGAGTGAATGAAAGCACAAAGGCACGCGTGCCTGGATGGATGGAGAGGTAAGTGAAGATGAAAAGAGTTTTTAAAAAGTAATAAATGCATGAATTAAATGTGTAAATGCAAAAATACATATGGAAATGCAAAGTGCCTCAAAAATGGATGAAAGAATAGTGCTGGTATCTCTTTAATGAACAAGTGTGTACATAAGCCCCTGTATGCCCATCTAGTGGGCTGATGTACAGTGTAAGAGAAGAAATAGTAAGTAAGGTCTTGTTCATTGTCACAGGATTTGGTTATCCAACCTTGACTTCCTTCCCATAACTCAAAGAACACAGATCTCTAGAGAACTGTGTGGGGCAGCCTGTAGGACTCTGGCAGACTTATGAGGGAGACAAATATTCCCGCCTCTGGGCTGAATCTTCAGGATAAAAGGAGTCGGTCAGGTGTTTCTGACCAGAAAACACCTGGCTTCAGTGCAATCCTACACTGGCTGGACACTGACAGAATCTTCCCTGGGAGGCAGGAGTCACAGCCATGAGTAGCAGAGATCCTAGACCAGGTCCCGGTAAATACCAGCACTGATATTGAGAAGTCACATCATCACCCAAGCCTCCCTTTCTTCATCCATTGAGTGGAGATAATGTATCCAAAAGTGCTTAGCTCAGGGTCTGGCACCTGTTACCACTCAACTACCAGCCATTATTCTCTGAGATTGCTCAGCGGTTCTGCCCTGGGGGTCCTGGGTCCCCTGCTCATGGAAAGCTTGCTCCCAAGTGGACATCTATCTCTACCAAATGTGCTGGTGGCCAGGCTGTCCAAAGCAAGGGACTAGACCATAGGAACTTTCATGGCTGCCTTCAAGTGTATGTGTTATGTCTTCTGCCAAGTTCCACTGATCTGCCTCAATATAGACATTGGCAGATCAGTGGAACTTGGCAGAAGACATAACACATACACTTGAAGGCAGCCATGAAGGTTCCTATGGTCTTCCCACATATGAGCTGATGAAAGAACGTAGTCAAAGCTGCAGGGAAGAGCCCCGAGTCCCCTTCTTCCCTTGGCTGTCACAACCTCTCCTTGGAACCTGTGGGGTACCATGGAAGCCAGTTAGAGAACAATTGGACTGGAAACCTCTTGGTGGCCAGGTAAACTGTTTCTTTGTGACAGCAGTCACAGGTGCATGGGGAGGCATGTCCTGGATGGCTGGTAGTCAGCAGGACCATATGCCAACCCCAGTACAGTCATCAACACCTTGCCAACCTGGTGTTGCACAGATGCACAAGAACTAGAGAGATGTCTTCTGACACTGACAGTCCTTCAGCCTTGATTAGCCACCAACTCCTTCCTTCTGCTTCCAGCCCTGCCATTAATTCAAAGCTAGAGGCCAGTTCCCTTTGAGGCAGGCAGGCTCAGACCCAGGCATGAGCCTCGAGGAAGACTCCAGTCTTCTTGGATCTCTGGCTCCTGCTAGTAGGTAAAGAGCTACTGCCTCAGACACATGTTAAGAAAAATAAACACTGAAGACTCCCCCTTAAGCAAACTGGTCATAAGACATTGCCAGAGATCACCTCCCAGAATGAAGTCAGCAACTCACCTGAAATTTCTACATGTGGAATGACTGTATTTCCTCTTTCCTCCCACCTTGACTAGAATTAGGGACAATGTGACCCAAATTTCACTCATTTGCATAGCACCTTCACCTTCTCACCACATCTGCTTCCACCTGTACCATTAACTGTTACGACTTTTCTTGAAATGGACTCACAGGTTTCCTGAAATCAATTTGTTTCAAATGGAAATTTCACATAATACTGCCCTAAATAAAAAACAATATTTATGCCTCATTTAATATGTAAAATAGATGCCTTGCTATATCAAAGAGGAAAACACTCAGCCACAATGAATCTGAAGTTCATCTCCTAGCGTCGGGGAAACAGTGCGGGGTGGGGAGTAGAGCATGCCAACTTTGGGGGTAGGGGCCTCCACCACATTTCTGATTTAAGCACCTGAAATCCTGACTGAGTCCCAGTTTCCTGATCTGCAAAATGGGGATGACAGTAGCACCTATCTTACAAGGTTGTTGCGAGAGTTAAATTAAGTGAGATAATTAATGATTAATTAATCGGGATGGTGTATCTGGCACATAGTTAGCTATGGCCTGTTCCCATCGTCTTTATACTGAAAGCTAAGCCAGAGGGAGGGGAAATTCTTACAGTCCTGGCCTCCTATCACGTGTCTCCCACAGAACGTGGGCTCACATACACCGAACTAGACAAGCAGAGAGACACAGAGACAAGGCCACAGGGCTAGGCATCGGCAACCTGCCACTAGCCCAGCCAACCTCCGGAGTCCCTTTCTTTCAAGTGTACAAGTTAGGGATTGAACCCAGAGGTCTTCAAAGGACCTCTGGCCACGGGGAAATCGAATCCCCGAGGCCAACACAAGCCCAGCCTCGGCAAATAACCACTCTTCTCCAGCTCTCAGGCCATGGCAGGTGCTGGTGAGGGCAAAGAGATTCAAGAACTAACTGAGACATAAGGCCCAGTGTTGGCACAAAGGAGGAAGCAAAGGAGGCACACATCGGGGTCCTTAGTCCGAGTCCCATAACTGGAGGAAGGCCTGGAAGGTGGGGGACCAGCGAGCTGGCACAGGGGTACACATCAGCACTGACCCCCAGCTCCCAAAGCTCAGCACCTGGGCTGGGCCTCCCCTGTGGACTGCTTTACCTGACTCCCACCCAAGGCCTTGGCTCACTTCCTTAACATTGTTGTTCATGGTCGTCACAACCATCACCTCAACACATTGCCTTAAGAAGTCCTGCAACAGTGGGCTTTGTAGGGTGCACTTGGGGGTGACCAGCCTTCTGCCTCCTCCCAACGCACCTCCCCTAGCATCCATGGGTGAGACTTTCTCAGGAGCAAAAGTCTGTGTCTGCATCTGATTTCTGCAAAAGGAGATCACCATCTCCCAGTTTTTACATCAAAGGGTCCATCCAGCAAAGTTTATGTTTCGCAGACACACACAAGAAAGGCACTCCATCAAAAGTCTGGTAGAAACCGTGGGCCTCTGCCATGGTGAATTCACACATGCATGTTGGATTCTTAATCCCATTGCCCGGAGGATCTGGGCCTCCTCTGGGACCCCCCGTCGGCAGCCCTTATGCATATCACTCCCTCCCTCCTCATCTCTAGATGGGTGCCAGCCCACCCCGGGTAGAACCTTCTTGCAGGCGTCCCCCAAGTGAGAGCCTCCCCCAGGGCCAGGCCCCTGCACTGGGAGAGGGAGGTGTTGAGAAGCTTGTCCATATCAGTAAATGGAGCTTGTGATTGACTATTACAGAGAGGTGCTCACCCGCCCCGGGAATCACTAGGTGTGGCTTCTGGACAGACATCCACACATGCAGAGGTCCATTTTGAAGGCATAAACACATGCTCTCTAAAATAGGCAATGTTGAGTCTCTGGTTTAAAACGAGGGGATAAAGCCGACACTGTTTATAATCTGCTGGATCCCTCGGACTTGTAAGCCCTTTTCCAGAAACATTCATGTGAAAGGCACTTTCTTCGGAGTGGGCACTTGTCTTGTTCCCAGTCAAGCCAGAATGATGGTACCATAGAAGGGCTTACCCAGGGGCCACATGTGTCCCCATGGGGGTGGGGGAGAGGGCAGATCCAGACTGGGACATGCTGAAGCTGATGGCCCAGCCCCCGCCCTTTCTTCAACTGGCTCATCACAAGAGGACTGATCCCTGAAGCTCTCTGGCCAAGCATGATGGTGACAAAACCCGAATCATTTCTTCAGGTGTTTACTGCTCTACAGTCTTTATGAAAACAAACAGTGTAAGAAACCAACAACAAAAGAATGTATTTTCTCATTTCTTTGAATTGTTCTGCTTGGCAATTTTATTGCACATTAGTTCAAAATAAGCTGCCAATAAAGTTGGATAAAATTAAACTCACACTGGAGTTTTCCCTTCAATAATTTGTGTTGGGTTGTTTTTATTTTCATAAGGATTTGAAGTGCAACGTTATCTCAGGTTCAGAATTTCACTGTCTGGATGGTCACAACTTAACTCCTACTGGGCTTATGAATTCCAATTCTCGTTCTTTTAAAACGAGAAGGTTTTACTGTTGTGGTAGTTCGTCTTCTCCTGTACAAAAAGCACAACATTACACCAGAATCATCCACACCATAACTAGCCTTAGAAAATTACGTGATTTCTGGGCGCCTGGGTGGCTCAGTTGGTTGAGCGTCCAACATCAGCTCAGGTCATGATCTTGTGGTTCATGAGTTCAAGCCCCACGTCGGGCTCTGTGCTGACAGCTCAGAGCCTGGAACCTGCTTCAGATTCCGTGTCTCCCTCTTTCTCTGCCCCTCCCCTGCTCATGCTCTGTCTCTGTCTCTCAAAAATGAATAAACATTAAAAAAAATTTTTTTTAAAGAAAAAGAAAATTACGTGATTTCTAATTTAGCAGAACCTCAGAACACGGAAGGATCCACAGCCCAAAGTCAACACTTTGTTTCGATGTATGATTTCAGGAAAATACTTTTTTTTCTTTTTTTAAAGGTAGCATTTGTGGATAGACCAAAATGATTCAATTTAAGATAGCAAAAAAGAAACATCTTGGGAGTAAAAATAATGTGCTATCGTAATTTGATTACAGCAAAAATCAAACGTTGTGTGTTGTAAGCAAACAATAGGAATTTTTATGCAACTAAACATTTTTCTGGCTATCTAACCATGATTGATACAACGAAAATGATAAATTTAATCCCATCACCAGTAGATCAATTGCAGGTATAACAGATAAAACCAGAATAAATCATCGTATCACTGTATTGGAAACACAAGCAGCAGATAGAAGGGGAGTTTAGACTTTAAACTGAAAGCTGTTTCCAGGCATTCCAAGGACAATTTGCAGCGGAGAAGTTCAATGTATACATAAAGTCATCTGATCCAAATATGCTAATGATTTTTACTGGTCAAATCTTAAAAGTGAGGTTTATTTTTATGAGGATGGATTAATTAACCCAGTATGTACTATCTTTGAGACTATCTTGCCAGGGACTTTCATTTAAACATGTTTATTATGAAATGTTTGCATTCTCCACATTTGTGGCCCACACACGGATTATTTCATACTTTCCTTTAGAGCACTTAGAAAAGTTAAAAGGAGTTATTGTTTTTGATTAATGCCATTTTGGGCAGTTAAAAAAAAAAGGGGGAGTTCTAAATCCTAGCTCTGCATAAATTCTTTGACATTACAAACAATCTCTGTGAGTTCCACTGCACGGAGATATGGGGGGGCGCGGGGCCGTCCCGGGTTTGCTTTAAGGTGGCCCGCTGAAACCGAACCTTGTTAACTTCGGTGTTTGCATGAACTCGTGCGGAATAGCAATGCGGCCCAACGTGATGCAGCTCTCAGTCTCGAGGGGAGAGGCAGTGTGTGCAGGGCCGTGGCGTGGTACCACACAGATGGGAGTTCTAAAGCCCTGCCTGTCATCTTTTGATTAAGAAAAGGAAATGATTTCACTAAAAAGATATTCCCTCTTGTGTTGTTTTGTTTTAACTGAGTTTGTACTTTCCACCAAACTGGACATATTTATTGAGACTCATAAGTTACTTCACGATTACCAACATCACTGCAATCTCAACAAACTATTTTTTTCCTTGCCAATTATCCAAATATCATAACTATAAAATATCTTAAAACATTCTCCATACTGTAAACATCTTAGCTACAAAGCTTTGAGTGTAAACAGTATGATGCATCAGAATGGTTTTAAGCGATGTTATAAAAACTGCTCTTAAAAACTAAACAAAAATGTAAAGCTCCCATCTGTTTTATGAGTTCTCCACTGCTGAACGGCTGCTGTGTGCCAGTTCACTGAACCATGGCTTGCTAAAGAGATTTCTGGGGTCACAGATTGAAAACACAAAGAGCACGTCTTTAATGGTGGGATTTTTTTTTCCCCCAAGTCTTCCTGCCATGGCTGGAACCGAATTAAGTGCACAGCAGCAGAAGATGGGCAGCCGACGCTCGCGATGCCTGTCGCAGAAGAGAGAGCCCTCTCTCTGAGAGACTCGTGTTTTATAAAGGATGTCATCGCCGCAGCTACCTTACATTCTTCGCTGGTTGTATCCCTGTGACCTCAATACGCTCTTACTTCCTCACAGAATTTTCTTTGGGGCCCTGCATGTGCAAGTTAAAAATAGACAGCAAACTGCATACTAGGAAAAAGCATTCAGGCTTATTTTTGTGTATTATATGCAGGTATGAGACAATGATAATTGAGAGAGTGCCATCTTCCCTCTGCTCCAAGCCCTGGCCCAAGGGGATGTGAGAGAGCCCGGGCAGGTGAGAGGCTTGTCAAAGATGCAAGAGGAAAACTACCCTTCACTTGGGACGTTTGTCTCCGATGTGCTGGGAAGGCGAGAAGGGGAAGTAACTAAAAGAGAATGTGCATGGAATCCAGTCCCTTTGCTCAGATGACATTGTTGTGCAGCGGGGCAAAGGGGGGGTTGGGAGGGGGAAGCTGAGTCTAGTGCAGTCTCCCATCAGGGATGGCACTGTTGCCCCAGATGTATTCCGGGGACCCTCCTAACACCTACCACCTTGTCCCCTGAGGCCACATCTGAGGAATAACAGCCAGTGTGGCCACGGGGTTTGGGCTTCCTAGGCAAGCTACCTGGCCCCTCCTGTCCCTCCAGATATGGAGCCAATGGGGCCTTGGGGGTGTCTCTGACCCCCACCCCAGGAGAGGCTCAGACCTCCTGAGTGTCTGGGGGTGTCTCTCCAACCCCCGTCAGCCCCCAGGCCATGTCTGACCAGCTGTCATTCTCACTGCTGCCCTCTAGGACAGCAGACACTCCCAGAGCTGGGACAGGCTGGGTAGCAGTCTGCCAGGGACTGGGGCCGGTTTAGCTGGGAGTTGGCCTGCCCTTCCTGGGGTGACAAGTGCACGTGAGACCTCCTGCAACAGTCATCCAGCTGACAACTGTGAGACACCCCTAGATGGGAGTCCTAAACAGACATCCAGGGAAAAGGAACGTCTCCCGGTCCACAGAGGCCACCCACCCACAGCTCCCGGCGCCTGCCTGGAGCATGCCTGCCACCGTCTCCCTCCCCACCTCTCTTCCACACCCCAGGGCTATGGCTGTCCTGCCTTTCACCCTACAGTGCAGAGGCCTTATAACCCTCACCCCCACGTGGGGTTGTCCCAGCTCTACGGGCGGCTTTGTGGGTCAGAGCAAGAGGCCTGTCGGGGGCAAGGAACCCTCACCCAGGGACCTGGGAAGGCCAGCATATCAGTGAGCAGCTCTCTGCCCAGGGGCGGGCCAGGACCTGAGGGGCCCACACCCTGAGGCCAGGGGGCACTGCTCAGGGGACCCTTGGGAAGCAGACCCGAGTCCCCACACTTGCTCACTCCTCTTGATAGGTGCACACCTCCCACGGGCGTGTCACGCCTGCGCTGCACACAGCAGACCAGCAAGCAAGAGAGACGCTCCTCCGGTGGGCGGTCAGGGGCCGCTCGCTAGCCCCACGAGCCGTTCTGGGCCTTCCGCTGCACTCGGGGCTTCAAGAGCCCCACCCGGGCCCCAGACCCCACCACGCGCCCACTGTCTCTGTCCGGAGCAGCAGGGGGCCCGAGGATGGCCCAGCCTGTGGGTCCTGTGGGCTGGCGTGATTCTGCGCACATTCCAAATTTAAATCTGGGACGCTCTCCCCTTTCTTCACCGCTCCAGAACATGGGGGAGGCATCTGCCTGGAAACAGCTGTCACCCAAAGAAGGAGGCGGCACATGCGGATCTCCTGCGAGCACCACCATCCAAAGTCACACATCAGCCAGGGTTACTTAGCTACGGAGCTTCAGAGCCCGGGGGCGGGGGGGAGGGCCAGGCAGAGAGAGGTGCGGAGCGGCACCCCCCAGGGCCCTGGGGCCCCACGCTCCTACAGAACTCAGCATTGGGCACTGCATCCCTGCTTCGTCATAGGGAAACTGAGGCTCAAAGAGGTCACACAGCAACTAAAATAATACAGCAGCCACAGTAAGAAACAATGAGAACTGACACGCAACCAGCACACGCTGGTCCTCTGCACCGGCGGGCTCCCCTTGGTGAGGGGCTCCTCTTGGTGAGGCCCGCGTTCAAACCCTGACAACCACCCTGTGAAATGCTATCAGCCCTGCCCTCGCGCAGGAGGAGGAAACACAGGCAAAGGAAGGTCAAGCAATTTGCCCGAGGCTAAGTTACCAACAAGGGATAGGACTAGGAGTCCAAGCCAGGCTGTCTGGCTCCCTTCCCCTGCCACCACGCCACACTGTCTGTCATCATCGTCACTGTCATCAGAGCAAACACGCAGCTCGTGCTGGGAGCCCAGACGGTGCTAAGCTCCTTCAACTTTATGCAATCTCTATCTCATCTCCATTATTCACTTGATCCCCAAGACACAGATACCAGGAACATGGGGCTCAGAGATGTGGTGCAATTTTCTAAAGATCAACCAGCGAATGAGGCGCGAGCAGGCACAAGCTCCCGAGAGGGGGCGGCGAGCTAGGCGTGGGACCGGCACGCTCCCGGAGAGGACTCGCCCTGGGCTGCAGCCTGGCCTCTGGCCAGGATCCGGAACGGGTTTCAGAAGAAGAAACAGGACAAGCACCGGTGTGATGTGCTCGTCAAAGCGCCGGAGATGCTGTTTGGGATTTGCTGTTGTTGCCAACCCATGTGTACTTCCCACGAAGGCTAATCTCAACTATAATGAGGGTTTACACTAAGTCTAGAGAAAGGAGGGAGGCCAAGCCTAAATCTACAGTTTGTGCAGACAGTGGTGGGAGTTACGACAAACACTGACCATATTTAGGAGAAGTTGGGAGACTGGGGGCGCCAGCCATTTGGCTCAACGGCCCAGCTCAGTGGGCCAAGCAGCCTGGGGGGCAGTGTCCAGCGCCAGCCCTGGCTTCCCTGGCTGTGCAGAGCTGCAGGCAGGGGTTTCCATCAGTCTCCCTTCAGGGCGGTCCAAGTTCCACTAGCAGGAATGGGGACTGACTGGAGGGACAAAGCAGCAGAATTACAAAGGAGTCACACGCTGGCTGCCTCAGGAAATGCTGAGGTGCCCGGGGATGAGCCTCCATGCACAAGACCTAGAAGAGAGGGCCCTCGAAGCCAGGGACCTGAAAAGCCACTAGCTACCCTTCCCTGAGTTCCCACAGCCTAGATACAGACGACATGAAAAATGCTGGCGGGTCAGGCTGCACTTTCCTCGAACTAATCACTAATGAAGTTTGGGGTGAGCTATTTTGAAAGCAGCCCACACAGCATAACCACACGCCGTCATCAGCTGCGATCCTCAAATGCAATTTCATTCATAATTAAATATGAAAAAGCCACCACCTTAAAATAACATCAGGGGTCACAGCTGAACTCCTCGGCCTGGGTCTGTGAATCCTGGCCTCTGCTGACCTCTCCGAGTTGGTCCCCAACACCTCCCAGGCACACACTCCGGCCCCACACAGCTGCGAGCCTACCTCCACACCTCTGCCCATCCCACCCTGCCTTCTATGTACACTCTTCTCCCTCCTCTGCCTCCGGGGACCAGCTGGGACTCGAAATTCAGCTTGAGCACCGTCTCTCTGGAGGAACCTTGGACAGGCCAACACTGAAGCGCCCTTCACCAGCTTGTGAACTCTACAGC
The DNA here is from genome assembly GCF_018350195.1 of Panthera tigris. Taxonomy (NCBI): domain Eukaryota; kingdom Metazoa; phylum Chordata; class Mammalia; order Carnivora; family Felidae; genus Panthera; species Panthera tigris. Next base: position 22,387,982 of record NC_056674.1, read on the forward strand.
AATTGCTTCTACAACCCGTCTGGTAAGGCTGTTTGTGTCCTGCCTTGTGCTCTCTTCTCTAGCCCTTTCAAGCACCATTAGCGTTCCACACATGGGTGTCCCATTCATTCATTCATTCACTCACTCATTCATTCATTTATTCATAATGCTTACTGAGCACCTGCCATGTGTCAGACACCAGAGAAGCAACAGTGAATGGTCAGCCATGGTCCCTGCCCTCCTGGAGGGCACCTTCTAGAGACAACAGATGAGAAATATAACAATAAACACGCAATAGACTTTTCTAGCTGGAGTTTCAGTCTGCCATGGTAGTGTAGGACACAATCTACACTGGCCAGCCCAGAGTTCTGGGCAGGATCACCTCCTCCCTTGTCCATCCACGGCTCTGCCTCCAGAACTCCTCCTGGATCTGCATTTAAGAGAGATTCATTTGGTAGGGACAGTTGGAGCTGGGCCAGTGTCAGCCTTTGAGCCCTGTGGTTTTATTGGCCACTGGATGGCCCAATGTTGAGCTTTGGTAGCAACAGCTGGAGGGGACCTGTTCAGCACCAAGACAGAAGATAAGCCCATACCCTAAGCTCAGGTGGTTAGTGAACAAGCAGAAATGTTTCAAAGACCACAATCTGGGGCAGCTCCAATGAAGAAGATTCTGTCCACGCACTGAGGTAGAACAGGGAGCTGTGGAGACAGTGGTCCTCGCAGCCTCGGGGAACATGGTGACTGAGGGAAGAAAGGATGCCCTTAAGAGCCAGGGCCCAGAGGCCAGGGAGGAGGTACACCAGGCACCAGGAAGGGGACCGGGTGACCAGACACTCGCCGCACTGACCAAGCACCTGCTGGTGCCAGGCAGGGACATCCTATAAAGAGAGGCTGGTGGGGCCAGGCTTCCAGAAGCTCACGGCCTCAAGGGAGAGGTGCTGCACTTGTGAGGCCAGTCGGTCAAGACATGTACGCAGCAGGAGGCATTATAGCACCTCACTCTTGAGATTGACCATGTAACTAAACTCCGTACGTGCATTGTTTTCTTTGATCCACAAAAGCCCTATCACAGAGGTGAGGAAACCAAGGCTCCAAGAGGTCAAGTGACATGTCCAACATCATGCAGCAAACACTGGAACCAATGACCTGATCCTGAGGCTGCTTCCTTCCCACCCCTGCTAAACTGTCCACCCTCTGGCCTCAGCTGCTCCTCGGTGGCTTCCTGTGTCACTCCCCCAGTCTTACACGCCTTAGAGAGACCCCGGGGTCCTCATCATGAATAACAGTGGTCACCGTGGTCAAGTTGCTGTGTGATATTCCCACAATGCTGCCATCATCCCAATAAACCCAGTAAACAGACGAGAAGACAAAAAATGTGGTCTCCCCATGGTGACTGGGGAAATACACCCCAACCTGCTGTCACACCAACACACCCCAACCCATCTCCTATTCTCAGGGTCCCACTCTCCTCATCTGAGAGAAGTAACACTCACCCTGCCACATGGGAATTCGGTTGGAATCCCACAAGAGAAAGATAGGTTTCAGGGGCTGAGAAGTTCATTTGTGGACTTTCTGAGTACTCAGCAAATAAGCTTTTATGAACATCTTTCTCCACCCCTCCCAAAGAATTGCACAGCTCCGGGTCCAATTTGGATACCATTCTCAATACCCCAACCATCATCAGAACCATGACTCTTTCTACATAAAGGGAAGAGAATGTTCTGGAACCCCAAGCACTCGCTTCCCATTGGCTAAGCTGCTTCTTTTTCTGGTTGCTACCACGCTCAGATGCACGAGCGGTGCTCTAGTCTTATTGCAAGTTGTGGGTCTGTCACCAATCATGTCCATCAATAATCAGCAGATTATCAGCCTGCTTGTGCAGACACTTCTATTTTCAACCTGAAGGGTAGTTTGGGGGTTTCTTTTAAATTTAACTCTCCTCATTAAGGATTCATAGCACACCAAAAGAGCGATGTTTTAAAAAAAAAAAATCATCTTTGCAGAGAAGGAATATCAGCAAAAATAATCACTATTCCAGGCTCAACAATGAGTCCCTAATGAGGACAGCAGTCATCAGTTAAATAAACATATCATTAGGGAGAGAATGGGTGTGTCAACACAGACACAGTCCACTAATTTGGGGGTGGAGGTCGTCTGTGGTTAGTCTCGATGGGGTCCGGGGCTGGGGACGCGGGTGTGTCTGGGGCAGAGTCCTGGGTCACCTTTCAGAGGTAGGGCTCAGGGTGTGGGCGAGGTCAGGTGGGATCAGGTGGGAGCTACCAAGGAGGCAAACGTCAGAAGGCAGACAATGGGACACTGCCCTGGGGGTCGGGAGGGCCTGCAGCAGTGAGCTGGTTTTACCCTGAAAAGCTCCGAAGGCTCCAGACAGAGATAGCACAGGGACAAGGCAGATGAAGAAGAGGAGCTTCTAAACCAGAGGTCCCAGAGGCGGTGTTGTTCCCAGAGGCCAAGCCCTGCCTGGGCAGCCAGTGTGGACACAAGGTATGCACCCAGCTCTTCGCCTAGCAGACCCACAACCATGCTTCTTCCTTTGACAGCACAGAATCAAGTGGACCTCCATGAGGACCCCCAGCCTCTTTGTCTGGGGTCCACAGTCCTCTAGAGACGAAACCCGAGCTCTAGCCAGGGAGAGGAGGCTGGATCATGGCAGCGTGCTCTCTCCCCACAAATACTCTCTGAGTACTTCCCAGGTACCAAGCAGCATACTAGACGCTAGGCTGCAGCATGGAGCAAGATGCATTTGGCCCTTCTTCTCAAGGGACTCAAATGTGCAGGACAGGGAAGAACCAAATGAGGATAAGGAGAGGTGATAAGAAAGTGTCAGAGAGGGAAGAAACAGGGTAAGAGACAGCCAGCAAGTGGGAGGTGGGGCAAGGCCTTTGAGAGGAGGGGACCTTTGAGCCAAGGCCTAGGGGAAAGACCGTCCCAGCAAAGGAGAAGAAGGCAAGAGTGAGAAGTGGGGGCAGCGGCGAAGAGCGCATGTGCAACGGAGGGTGTGCCTGTGCACGCCCCCGGGGAACCGCTCCTCGGAGGACAGAAGGGCTGGGGTCACTGGCACCCCTGCAGGCAGAGAAGGCAAGACGAGGGCAAGCATTTGTAATGGGTACAGGCTGGGTGAGAAAGGCCCCGGAGAGCCCTGCTTTCTCAGGGGAGGCCAGGTCAGTAGCAACAGAGGACAGCAAAGAGGAGGAGGACAGTGTGGCCATTTTGGAGAGCAAGCCCTAGAGAAACGTGGCAAAACCATGGCGCACCGAGCTCCCGCTTCTTGTCTGTTGTCATGGATCCACGGAAAGACCCACCAGCCGGACTGTGCAATATTCTACGGGGAATTAAGGCACAGGAAAGCAGCAAAGACCAGGTGGCTATCTGAGCTCACCTGAGGCTGTGGTTTTTGTCAGGTGCATAGGATGGAAGAGAAGGAGGCCAGGGGGACTGAGGAGGGATGTAAGGAAGTAATTGAAATGACGGACATGACCTCTAATCTGGGCGAAGATGATCAAGAAGGCAGGGAAAAGGGACAGTGAAGCAGCAGCATCGGTGGCTGAAGACATCTGTCATTTGACAGTGGTGGCATCACCAAACGCGAGTTGGAAGAAAAGGCAGTGATGGACAGAAGGAAGGATGGGTGAAGGCCAGATTTCAGAGGCAGCGCAGGTACTGGTCCTGGGCTGGATGGCCAAAGTCAAGTGGAAGAAAGCTTGCCAGAGATGAGAAGGTCAAGCGAACAGAGCCCAGCCTGTTGGATCCGTGACCTTGACGCTCTTGGGCAATGAAACTGGCCAAGAGACCTGCAGAAACTCAAAGTAAAAGCGTATTTTCTTGAAACACCGATACCAAAAGGCAGGGACATGAATAACTCCCCTCACTCCCTCAACAAAGAAAGCCCACTGGAAATAAGCATTACTGTAACAGCGGCAGAAGAGATCTAAGATTGTGGTGTCCATGAACCATCTCATAGGAAATGATAAACTGTCCTAAAGGTAAACAATATTCTTATTTGCTGGTATCACCGACCTCATGCCTGATTTCCCCAGTCCACTGCTGGAAATGCAGGAGACACCGAGGCCCGTAGCTCTCAACTCCAAAAATGCAAGTGTGGAGCCGAGCGGCACAGTTATCTTCTGGGAACCATGCCTCAAGCAAGGGCATCACTGGCCCTCAGGCCAACCTGTGCCCAGTAAGCAGGGAGCCCTCGGGGCTTTGAGATGGGCTCATCTGCGACACCTGTTACCCGGACACCTGTTTCTAACCCATGCTGCACCTTGAGGGCAGGTCAGGGCCGGTGAAGCCTGCCCACAGGCCGCTATTTCATAGGCATGGCCTCAGAGCACACAGATGTCAACGTGGGGGAGCCCTCCTCGAGTACGCCTCCCGGAAATGGGAATCTACGGCCCGGAGCGGGCCACGCCGCCTTTCTAAGTACCTTTGGTGGCAAAGCAAGGCCTTCAATCAGGCCTCATGACTCCCAGCTCCAAAGTCAAGGGTCTTCTGAGTCCCTCGGCTTCTCCCCGGCCCAGAATACTGCAAGGCTATCACACAGTGAAGGCGGACACAAAGGTAGAATGCCCCAACCAGCCTATACCCACAAGACCCCGGGTGCAGGAAACTGACATCAAGAGTGAGTTTCGCCCCAGTTCTGCAGCTTCTGTCCAAGCTGCTTACGCTACCAAATTTATTTCAACATAATACCAATGGCCACAAACTTAAATACGATCAGACGTAGGACAATTAATATTTAACATGCGGGCACCCAGAGCCTCCTGACAGTATGATACATAAAGTATATTACTCAATATTTACCCAACTCAGGAAAATCAGTCGTGGTACTGGTGCTGGTGGTGAGAGTAGTCATAATAACAGAGCCAAAGTAGTATCTATTGATGCCTACTGTATACCAGGCAGACTATGAAGTACTTTCAAATACAGCATCTCATTTAAGTCGTGAGATTATAAAATCTCAGTGAAAACATACCATCTTTTCAATATTTTCATCTGTTCTACTCAATCAATACGTTTCAAAAAAATCAAGTAGCACAGTTCAATAATACTCAGATCAATGCTGATTTTTCTTGAGAAATTTGGTGGAGAAAAGTCTCTCCCCCCTCCCAAGTGCAGACCCAGTAAGTTAAGTTATGCCCCAGAGCAAAATATCCTGCCACAGTCATAAATCTCCATTTAAAAAGTGTGTGTTTTAATGGAAATATTGACGACCTCAGACCGAACTGCAGGGACCAAACAGGGCAGCAAGTGGGCCTGATAAACCTGTATGTGTACCTTCCCCGGGGCCTTCCAGGGTCTGTCCAAAAGACAGCTCCAACGAGTACTTGCAAGGGTCACAAATCAGGTGCTCTCTTGAATGTGATTCAATCGCCACTTTTACAAATGTTTTATTGCATCCACTGGTCCCACTTTACAAAACAGAACTCCATTAATACCACTCCGTTCGCATTTCTCTCTACAAGCAGATATTCTGCTCAACAGGCTTGAAATAGATCCCTCCCCATCTCTTATTCCCCGGCCCCCCACCTCCAAAATTCCGACTGAGCGTATTTTTACTCAAAGGGCAAAGTTGGACCAGGATTATGTGTGTTTTCCGTGCAAAGGATATGTTTTCAAGTAGCAGGACCACATTCCTGCGAAGCCAAAATATTCCCTGTAAGCTGATTGCTCCGGTCCTTTCGGACTTTTCTCAATAAGGCTCTGTTCTGCTGGCTTGTGGTTGTGTGACCCGTGCTCTCAGGTGGGGCTCGGGACAGGTGTTCGTCTCCCGAGACATCACAGATGCACTCTGACCCGGCCCTTCCCACTGCTGGGGTGCCTCTCCCATGAAGATGCTGACCTTCTTGACGCGCCGTTTACACAGCAGGCCTGCAATTTAGATCCATTGTAGTAAGATCTAAAAGAGGTCCCCTTGGTAAGTGCAGTCTCTACTGTCTTAATTCTCATGGCTCACTCTTGACAACGCCTCAACATTCTTTCTCTAGGGGGCACAGAAGGGGAGGAGACAAAGAGGAACCCGCAAGAACAAGATCAGAGCAGCCAATATTAAAAAAAAAAAGTTTACTTATTTATTTTGAGAGATAAAGAGACAGCATAAGCAGGGGAAGGGCAGAGAGAGAGAGAGAGGGAATCCCAAGTGGGCTCCGCGCTATCAGCACAGAGCCTGACACGGGGCTCGAACCCTCGAAACCGTGAGATCATGCCGAAACCAAGAATCGGATGCTCAACCGACTGGGCCACCCAGGTGGCCCTAGATAGAGCAGGCAGTATTTCTAAGTACCTCAGGATGGTCTCTAATTTTTAAAGGCCACCAAGCTAGATCCAAAGTACGCCAAACACCTGGTGATGTTGGCTTCAAAACCAACAGAAACATCCAAAAGGAGCCCCTCTCCACATCGATGTCCACGCAGCAATTTGTGCAGAGAAAGGCATGTTTGTCCCCTTCAGCGTATACTGGGTCCAGCAAATATCTCCCTCCTATAGGATGGACTCACCAGATTAGACATTTAGCTGGAGCCCACATGTGGTTACAAATAACTATTTGCATTACAAAACGGTTCTAAGGGAACTTGGGCGATTAGCTGAGGCTGCGTGAACGGCCCGAATAATGCGTCACCATTTATTGAGTGAGCGATTACTGAGAGCCAAGTAATCCATTGTGGAGAACTCCCAGTGAGCTCTGAGTGCAGACCAAGAGCAGCCCGGGGCCCGCTGATCTGGCTGCACAAAGACCCCTCCAAGGAGCACATGAGTTCATTCGGTGCCTGGCTGGGGCTACGGGGATTTTGCTGCGAAAGGGACACAGCCGCACAGAGGAATCAAAACTGCCCCCCAGCACCAGTAGCCCAAGCACAGCCTCCACCAGTCTCGGCTTATTCTGCCCATTTCTCCAGGTGCCGTGGTCACTGGGACCCAATGGATGCCTCCCACACCCTCCAGGGAGCTGCACACACAGAGCCGCCTAATAAGCTCTCTGCTAAGTCAATGTCTGAGTGATGATCATCATCATAATTATGCACTTTGCCGGACACTTCACATGCATTATTTCATTTCATCCACACCAACCCCGCCAAGTGGGTTTCATCGGCTCATCTGAGAAGGGAGGAAACAGGCAGGGGTGTGACCTGTCCACACGAGTCATGGTGGCCCCAGGAGCCTGGGCCGCCCCCACCCATCCGCACCCTGACCATTAGACGCCAAGTTTGTTGTCAAAGGCACGCCCCCTCTGTGCTAGGGAAGTTCACTGGGTGACGCAAACGTGTCCTCCAACCTCAAATGTTACTGTGATCCCTAATCCCACCCATCGGAGGATAAACACCGGCCAGAGGACAGCCATGCCACAGACATGGGAGAAGGGAGGCCAGAGTCTGGGAGGCATGAGACGGTGGGCTGAGGACAACCAAAGACAAGCTCGCTTCACTTCGGGGAATTTAGACACCAACACAAAGAAGCTCAAACCAAATTCAGGAAAGCCGCCCCCCCGCCCCCCTCCCCCCCCCCGGAAAGAAGGGCGCAGGGCACTGCGTGCAGGTCTTACTTCCAAACAAAGCCCGCTGAGGAGGTTGGAGGAATAATTACAGCATGCAAATATCATGTGATTTTTGTCACTGATCTTGTAACATGAATAGCCGGGTTCATGTGTCTCCAATTCAAAATCCCAAATTGAAGACTTATGTGGAGATAATTATAAGTGAAAATCGAACGCAGGCCTGGAAAACACCCCGCTTTCCTCATGAAATAACCGCATGCCTCGAAGAGCCTGGGTTCCCAGAGGCAGTCCTGACCGGCTGGACCGCGTCGGCCGGGGCGGGGTCAGGCGGAGAGTGGGTGGGGTCGCGCCAGTCCCGTGTGGACCCCAGGAACCTGCGCGCGAGGTCTGTGCCCCAAGCCAGAGGGGGCACATGCGCCTCCTGAGTTCACTGCGGCAATCGTACATCCTCTAACCAAAAGCTGTCATTGAACAGGAGATTAAAATTGCATAAGGAGAAAAAGTGGGGTTTTTTCCCCCCAAATCTCTCAGTTGGAAAAAAAAAAAAAGATGGTGTGTCTTCCAAGGGCCATTTGTGCAGACTTATCCCACCTGTGTCACCCGGCCGCCCTCTCACGCACAGCATCCCTCGTCCCTCTTCTCAGAAAGTTGTTAGTGACCAACTGGAGAGGAATCCCTAGAAGAAGTCAAAGAGACATGCCGGGCTGCCTTGGGGAGCCTTGTTTGGCTGTGAGCATAAAGCGATACCCCTGGTCAGAGCGCCCCAGCCTCGACTTTCATCTCCAAATCGACATCCTCTTTACTCCACCCTGCTCTCCCTGCAGGGCTCTGGCCTCAGGCTTCCTGACCCCCGGCACCCCCCACCCAAGTCCACAGGGCAGACCCCGAAGGCCCCAGCCTCTGCCACAGGGCTCGCGGCGCAGCGCGAGCCCCGGCTGGCCCCACACCGGCTGCCCTCCTTGCCGAACCTCTTCAAAGAGGTTGCTGTGTCTCGACATCGCCTGGCTGCCTGGAGCATGGCAAGAGGTCACCATCTGACCCCCGCACTATTAAATCTTTTTAAAGTGTAATCTTCAGGGGATTTCAGCTGTAAATAAAGAACACTCCACATGTAAAAAATAAACTTACACTCATGACTTCATGCGTGACCCCGAGTTCAGTTTCTGTTTGTGATTTAGCAGAGGGGAGACGAGGCGTGCAGCGTGCCGTCGGCAGGCGAGCGAGTGGGTTCACTGAGCGGCACTGTGGAATCACAGCCCAGAGAAGCCACCCCACTCCACGGCTAGGAAGGTGCCACCCAACAGCCACACAGCCAATAGGTGGCACAGCTGGGCAGCCCAGCACCTGTGACCATGGCAAGCTCATCCCCACTCTGGGCACATCCAGGGGCCGTTCACGTGTGACAATGGGCCGGGCCTTTTCCAGGACTTGCTTCCAGGGCCATTATTCCACCCAGGCCATGGTCCACAGAATTGGACTCTCTGAGGGCAATGTCCAAGACTCTGTGCCCGCTCGCCCTCCAGATTGCTGGGCTGCTCTGTGGCAGGAGAAGAGAGGGAGACCCAGAGTTCAAGTCTGAGGGGATCCCCACATCAGAAGGTGAGACGCTGTACCTCAGCCCTCACCGTCCTGCAGTGCTTGTATGCACAGCCTTCGTGGACCCTGCCATAGCCACTGGACGCTGACAAAACAGATGTTAGCCATCCTGTTTTCCATTTTCTAGATGAAGAAACCGCTTGAAGAAACCCCACAGCCCCACAGTTATCAGCAGCTCGACATTCACTGACTGACACAGCTCGGGGTTGTGGCTACGTACCAGCTGCCTCTATTCCCAGGCTCCAATACCCAGCTGAGGTGTCCAGGCAAGGGTGGGGGTGACAGCACATACAAATCACGTCCAACTAGAGCCATCTTCTGTCCTTCAGGGATAGCAGAGCGTGGGGGGGGGGGGGGGCTGAGAAGGGGCTTACGTGCAATCTGACACCAGCCCCCACAAAAACCCTTGCTGCCATGTCAACTGTTATTCCCTGTGGGTTAGGAAGACATGAGCCCGGACACCAGAAAAAACTCCAGGAGTTTTCCCAAGTCTGAGATGCTGATGTGCACGAATTTAGAACAAGAGCACTCATATAATGAGTCCTGCTCACTGTAAGACTTGGTGCAGACATGTTTCCCTCCCTGGGCCTCCTTTCCCTGTGGGCATTGAAAGATCTAGAAGGCATCATATGGAGTCTCTTCACCATGAACTCTTTAGGGTGACCCGGCCCATCAGTCTTCAGGAAGCACTGGAAGAAGAGAAGGAGTTTTTTGGAAGAAGAAACGGTATACATAAACTTACCAGGAGGAGGAAGCTCTAACTTGGTCAGGGGAGGCCAACCAAGGGATCGTCAGGGGTTCCCTTGCCTTAATCTCTCACGAGAATATAAGGCCAGGCATGTGGAGTTCAGAAATTTGCACTGTGTAGATGCCCATGACACAATGGATGGGTGGACAGATGGCTGGCAAGATGGACAGATGGCTGAGGGAGGGTAGGCAATGAGTGGATGAGTGAATAGATGAGTAGATAAAGGGAAAGAGGGTGGAAGGATGGATGGAGAGAGGGACAGCAGAAAGGAGAGATGATTAGGTAGAGGGACAAACAGAAGCAGACGAACAGAGAGCAGAAGGCCTAGAAGGAAAGACAGAGGGCAGTGGGTAGAATAATGAAAGACTGAACACTGGCCGAGGGAGAGAAACTGAAAGGGAAGGTGAAGGTTCGAAGAACCAGCAATGTCCCCTCTAAGCATGGCCATGACCGCCATGCCACCCAACCATGGAGGGGAGAACAGCCTCTCCCCACACAGTGCTGCCTTCTCTCTCATGCTCCCAACCCGAGAACCCTGCACCCCTGGAACCAATTCCTTATGAAGTCCCCAGTCAAGTACTGAGAGAGATAGTATGTTTATTTTTTAAACAGGAATGAATTATTCAGCACTTCTAAATCCAGAACACATCAAATCTAAAACGACACACACTGTGCTTTTCCCCCTGTCCCTGCATACACTTAGAAATATTCTGTAATTTCTTTAAAAGAATAAAATTATTGATTGTGGGTGAATTAGCAACTCAAGAAAGATCCAGATGCAAACAGGAGGTGGGAGGTGTTGCTGGACTAGAGTTAAGTGCCTGAGGAGGGGGGGGGAGTCTATGAGGAAGTCTGGGAAGAGGTGGAAAGGCAGGGGGGAGGCGCCAGGGTGGGCTTGGGGAAGAGGCGACGTTTGTACAACGTTGGAGCTGAGCAGAGAGAACTCCCCACCCACACTCGTTCCCACCTCCGGCAGGCATCACAGGTGTGGATTCTGCCAGCAGATCTCGGCTGGGTGAGGAGGTCAGGAGACCCCTTCTGAACATCCCCAGCACTGGTGGGGTGAGTTGTGGGCTCTGGGTCATCAGGAATATCACAGAGTTCTGGCCCTGAGCCCAGGAAAGGACCAGAGACCCTAGGGTCCTCAGCTCCTGGCTCTGCTTCTCATGGCTGGTTCCCGTCAATGGGCGAGAGGACACCTCAGACCCCCCCACCCGTCCTGGTATGTCTGCTTCCCTAGAGGAACCAGGATGTTCTGAATGCTTTGAACCTCAGTAAATCTCTCCCATTAGGTGCCCAGCCTTTCCAGCAGGACCCCCATGAAACCATGTGAGGCGGGAAGAGCCGAGCCAGAGTGGTCTCAACAAGGCTGCGCCCCACCGGCTAGCGCTTTAGCCCTCCGCCCTGACTTGTTAAGTCTGCAGACAACTGGAAGCCCCCACGTGGGAATGAGAAAAAGGAGCTTGGGTCAGGGAGGGCAAATATGGTGGGCCAGTGGGAGGTTCCTGGCTCTCTCTTGGTGTCAGGCACCAGAAAGTTCCAGAAACGCGGTGGAAGCTCCCAGAACTTTGATCGTTTCAGCCACAAAGCATTGATTAGATGGCACAAGAAGGGAATTCCAGGAAAAAGGCAGCTCCTTATAAAGACTGGGGTCACTTCTGGTGGGCTTGGCCAAGGGCCAGGGTTTCAAGGGGCCCCTGGAAGCGTGTGATTCCTGCGGGCCCTGCCCAGAAGGAGCCTGAAAAGTCCCTGAGGCAGCAGGACTAAGTCCCATGAAAACAGAAATCTGTGAGAACGGGTGGAAAAGCAGAGTGGTCTCTTCTAATTGCCCCTCTGGGAGTCAGGCCTAAGGAAATAACCTGAAGTAAGGAAAAAAATATCTTCTTGTACAGAGATGCTCATCACAGTGTTTTTTATATTAGAGAACTATTGGAAATAACTTGAATGCCAATAATAGAGGAATTGTGAGGTAAATTATGGCACATCTGTTCAAGGGGAAGCAGTGGCGATTAAGCACGGCGGCCATAAACTACATGGGAATTCAGCAAAACACAAGTCACGTGAGGCCAGGGAAAAGCATTTAAAACTATGGGTACAATTATTACAATTACAAGATGACTGTACAGTGAAAAAACGTATATGAGAGGGGAAGATAAAAAGCAAGGTTACCGAAAGGTTAGCACATGGTTCGTGTTGGAATGGGGGTGGGGGGGAGTTTGGGGGTGCTGTGGCGGCTCCGTTTTCCGCTTCCTCTGTGTGCCAAATTTGTGGTACCGGATTAAGATTTCCCTTGTGATTCTGAACTACAAACGTGGGGAGCGGCGCTGCAGTGCAAACCCCACGTTTGCCCAGCGTCCAGAGGAGAGCAAGCTCAGAAGAGGTGGTGTGCCTGGAGGACGGTGGATTTGCAGAAATGAGTGAGGGCTGCAGAGAAACAAGGCATGTGGAGGGTGGGGCCCCCGACAGCGGAGGCTGGCTTCCTTATACCACAACTACCAGGAGGACGGGGTGCGGCCCTGGAGGGGAGCCTCCTAGGGTGGTCCACACCCAAGGGGAGCAGATGCCAAGGGCAGAATGATGGTCCAGGAGGACAGGGTTATTTCTGTTTGCTCACTGCTGCACTGCAAGGCATGTGACACATTCATATTAATTACATGTTAGCAATTCATACGTACTACTTAATATACGGTACAGTTGTGTTCAATCAATTCAATACACCTCTGTGTTTGAGGATACGTCCAGTGCACAGTGAATCTTCAATGCTGTATACAAATGGAATGATAGGCCCGGATTCTACTGTAAGCCAAGTCAAGGAGAGATCCGAATGCTCCTTAGTGGAGGAAATTAATCTGGAAATCACTGGGGTAACCCAGGTCAGGAAAGGGAGCCTTTATTCTTCCCTGGGCCCAATTTCCCCAATACCGTGGATGCTCCCACTACCCAATCCTCAAAGCCTCCCCAACAGGGCTCCGCACGTCAGACCAGACACTGTCTCTGTGCCTTCCACTCCCAAGATCCTGTGCGTTCTTGCCTGGCATCCAGGGGCTAAAGAAGACCTTAATGACCAGAGAAAGTACAATTTGCTCAGGAGAAGCGCATTCCATGATTTCTCCCCAAGAAAGACCAAGAACATTCCGTAGGAACAGAGCCCAAAGACTTTGATTACAATTGACTAGAATGGGTCCACTAGACTTCTATTTTCAAATGAGAAGCCACTTATTCAGTTTCATGCCAAGATTAGACATGAGAGAAATTTCTGTAAGTTATCTGGTTTTAAGACAAAAAAAACACTACGGCGGCCATGAAAACGCCGCTCACTTCTGGGACAGGCCTTCTGGAATTCAATCAACGTGATTTTTCATCATCCATGTTTCCCCCTTCAAGTCCGCTTCTCCCACTGAACTCCATTTCACCAAGGCTGGTAAAATGTTTGGAAAGGAACAGATGTCAGAACATGGGGATCGCTAGTAACACCGATGGGAGCCAGTGATTTCTTCCCTGTCCAATGGCAAAAGGATGAAAAATAATCCAGACTGTATACAGTCATGCAAGATTTACTGAAACATTAATGGCTATAAAAAGGAAGTATATACAAAGCCATCTCCGGTTTTTTTCCCAAAACATCACTAAGGGCAGCGCCTTATTTTTATGTTATTTCATTTTATTTTAATTTGTGAGAAATTTGACTGTAAACTGAAAGGTCTCCATACGTTTAAACCCTCAAATATCCACACAAATACAGCTGATGATATTGATTAATGTTTATTAGCTTGTTCCAAATATACTTGCATCTTAGTCAATTCTGCCATTTAATAATTTTGCTAAATCTCAAAAATGGAGATGCAATCTTGCCTTTAAGAAGGCAGCCTTGCTAGTTATTTACAGATTGTAACATTTACATAAGAGTTTGGTTTAACAAGAGATATAAATATAGATAAAACCCTTAGGACTTCATTCTTTAAACTGCCCTCTAAAAATCTGCCCTGCAATTTGCAAACTGAATTTTGTGCAGACTATTCTTGGAAGCCTTTGTGAATTAGGGAGAACTAACTCAAAGCAAGGGCTGGCTAATCACAATTTTGCAAATTGTACGTAGCAATCATCCTCACATTGTGAAATTCAGATCTATAAAATGCTGATGTTTTAAAGTTGAAAAATAAATTAGCTCACTAGAACTATTTCGCAAAAAAAAAAAAAAAAAAGAAAAAGAAAAAAAAAACCACATCAGTCTGAGGCTTTACAACTAAATTATTTGTTTAAAAAAATTAAAAGATAGTCACATTGGTAGCAAATAATAAATAAAGGCAGACTACCATTGCAGCATGATCCTGCCACAGTCATCCCTCTGATGGAGAGGGCTCCCCGCCGGCGTCCCCAGCTTCAAGGCACCTCCTATAAATACTCACCTGCCTACAGCACGTAGATCCCGAAACTCCCCAGAATACACTTGTGGCCATGCCGAGACTTCTATTTTAAACGCCTCCAGTGTATTTGTCTACGATCTGGAAAACGCTCTCAGACAGGGAAGGGATTAGTCAACATATTCTTTGATATGTCATCTATTCACTTGCTACAGCCGATTCACGGCTGTCCGGCCAGAGGAGTTGGCAGTTAGCATGGGTTTATTTGTTAAAACCAATGCCATCTGGGTGACAAAAACTGTAATAACACCAAATGTGAAGGAAGAGAGGTAGTTGCCTCAAACCCAGCGTGTCTGATAACGGAATCGCCCTGGGTGAAGACAGCTGACCTCGGGGTGGGAGGCGGGGGGCTTGGCCACAGAGAACAGGACACACGGGAGCAGGCCTGCGGGTCCATTCCCAGGGAACGTTCTATAGATCATTACCCTGAGACGCGAGATGTGGACACATGCACGTGCATACATGTGCACCCATACGCACACATGCAAACACACAGGTGTGCACATACATACACATGCACACGCACACATGCATCCAGTATTCCTTCTGTGAGCCCCAGTGCCCCATGCTGCAGCCTACAGACACAGACAGAGGTGAACGCAAAGGCTCGAGCTCATCAAATCCTATTTTCTCAAGCTCCAAGACCTCTCCACAGCCTTCGGCTCTAGTGGAGTTTTGTGATATTTAGAATTACTTGACATAAGCCCACATTTAAAAATACTCTAATTCCTTTGCAAAGGCAACTGCCCGCCCTAGCCATGGTCTGTTCATCTCATTGGCTCTTCTCAGACTCAGGTCTGGTTTGCTCAGTTCCCTCCTCCTTGTTGGCTATGACACCAGGCAAAATAAAAGCAAGTGATGTCTGATATAGTATTACTCCCATCTTCGCGCATGGTCACCTCCTCCAGGGTTGCCACAACACGGCTCTGGGCACACCGTAAGCATGCATCTGAACCGCACAGGCTGTTGGGATGGGCCTCCGGTAAGCTCAAGGGATCCTGGGGAAAGCTGGCGGAGATGCTTTTTTTCATTTAAAAAATGACCACAACGTCCTTGGAAAAAAGCAGGCCGGATGTGCCAACATGTGGCCATTCCCCTGCCTCTCAGCTGGGGGACACCAGCTCAGCTCCACAGAAGGGGCGTTGCTTACCTCAAGCATTCTGCTGCTTAGCCTACAGCTTTGGCATTTTGTGTAACATTGCTTCTAGAAAGCAAATATTTATATTAGTAAATACCATCAAGATATGATCTGCATTCAAGTGTTTTCTATAGGTAGCTGTTAGAAGCAAGAAGAGACATTATTGCCTAAGTGGTGAAGAGAGAAAACAAGATGTTGTGGGCCTCTAAGAAGAATTAAGGAAAAGCCTTACGTTGTTTTTTTAGCATTTCTGCTCCCGATTCTGAATGCTGACTCAACACTCAGTTACAAGGTAAAAATCCTCCAAAGATAATGGTCAAAGGTCACGGAAACTCACCCCACCCTCCCAGGAGAATGCCAGCGCCCCTCCAGCAGGCAAGATGCTCACACCGGTGCCCAAGACCTACCCCACCAGCACATGAGGAGACTGGGTTCAAACACACATGCCCCCGGGGCCTCCCAGAGCACAGATCCCCGGTGGAGATGAGGCGGGAAGCAGAGGGGCACCCACTCTTGGGCCCCTGGGCTTCTGGCAGGGCCGTCTCCACATATGGACATGTGGGCACAGGTGCAGGACCCTGGGTCCTGGGCCTGTAGAGAAGCGTCACCTGCCATGTGTCTTCTCTGACCTCAGAGGTACCTGCAAGAGACTCTCCCAACACCTGCAGGTGGCTTGAGACCATGAGACTGGGGTCAAGTCCTCGCTGGGACAGGAGCTGGCCGGCAAACGTCAGGCAAGGCCATAAGCCCCCACCCTCGGTTTCCTGGAGTGTAAAGCCAGAATACTGACACCTGCCTTCTGGTACAAGAGGCGAGTCTAGGCTCCTGGAGAGAACAAGGATCACTGTATTATAGTTGCCTTCACTATGGGATGGCTGTGGTTATTTTTAACAAGACTGTCTTGATATACATATCTTCAAAGTTAAGTTATTGAACTACAGACTATCAGAGCATTGGACACCTTAAAGACAGTGGAGACTAACCCTCACAATCAAGGGGGCAAAGTGAGGCCTTGTTTAGAACCAGCCCCTCCCAGCCCAGGCTTTGCCTAATGCCACGCTCTGCTTCCCTGAGCTACATCCCTGTCTTTATGTCCTCAGACTCCCCAGGGTCCACAGCCAGGCTCCACAGGGCTGTCTCCTCCATGCCAGAGCAGGGCGAATGTGCTGGTATCCTACCTGGACCAAGAAAAGCCATGGCTGGAGTCAGCCCGGGATTCAGAGGCCCACACAGGCCTAAACAGACAAACAGTTTGGCCATTACGCATGAGAACTAGGCCCCAGAAACTACCTCTGTAACTTCCCCGACTACCTCAACATATACCCAGAATGCCTTTATGGAATGAAAAGCAAGACACATGCTCTGCAATGTAAGAGGATGATCATAGCTCACTCCCTCATGCCCAGACTACTGCACGATACCTTGTTTCTATGCCCCTGTTCTCCCTGACCCTTCTTTTATTCTAAAGAAGTCCACGTGGGGCGCCTGGCTGGCTCAGTCGGTTAAGCGTCCGACTTCGGCTCAGGTCATGATCTCACAGCTCATGAGTCTGAGCCCCACATTGGGCTCTGTGCTGACAGCTCAGAGCCTGGAGCCTGCTTCAGATTCTATGTCTCCCTCCCTCTCTGCCCCTCCCCTGTTCTCTCTCTCTCAAAAATAAAGATTAAAAAAAAATTCAGACATCTGGGTGACATGCATGAAAACACTGAATGCCTCCAGCAGTTTAAAAGAAAATAAGTCCAAGATAATATTTAAAATATGCAACAGAAGGTTAATGCCCAACATATGTAAAGAGCTCTTAAAAATCAATGACAAAAAATATAGAAAAATGAAAAAACTGTTAACAAGTAGTTTATAGAAAACAACGCAGTGGCAAATACACACATGAGAAGATAGTTGCACTATTAATGAGGGAAATCTAATTCAAAAATACCAATTTTTATGCTTCATATTGGGAATCATTTGAAAAAACAACAATACTCAGTATTGGTGAGGTTTCAGGAAATTAGTACTATGAATACAATATTGGTAGACATGCGTATAATGAATATACGCAGTATTACTTTGAATGAAAATTTGTGACATCTAGCTAGCTAGTGACCTAGAAATATGAGTTCTAGAAACACGTCCTACAGAAATACTTGAACTTGCTCACTGCAGCCCTAGAAGTACAATGTAGAAGGGAAAATAAAAATTGCCTGAACATCCATCCATATGTATATGGTCACATACACGCAGATATGCCTTATTATAGAGAAGTTATACAGAAGAATTATGTGGGGTGGGGGGTGGGGAAGAGCACAAAACAGAATCGCAAACAGCAACAGAACTGCATGAGCACAAAGGCCTCTTTGAGAGATGCCATCCAGGCGGGGGTTCTGTGGGGAAGGAGATGGTTGGGGGGGACGGCAGGTGGGTGGGTACCGTGCATCTTCCATGGTGCCATGGCCAGAGCTGGCCACATTGCGGGTGATCGGGAACCATCCGTCTGGATGCACAAACGAGCAAATGGTCATCCCAGCTAGTAATGGCTCCACCCGGAGGAAGAAAAAGGCTTGAGCACGGTCAGGGCACACCAGGATGCCCATCTTGTGCCTACCTACCCCTGGCTCCCTCCCCCAGACACAGTCCTCTTTTCAGAATGAGCAACGGCCATACCAACCACCTATCCAAGGCGCCACCTCATCTCTAGGCATGAGAGAGACTGCAGTGGGGGGCCTCTTGGGCCCACAACAGAGACCTTTCCGTGGGCCGAGTGAAAGCCACCTAGGTCAAAATGGAAAGGTGATCCCAACGACGTGAACCCAACAGTGAGCTCTGTGTCCCAGAGCCCCTGTGCTGGCCTGCGCCCGCAGACCTCTCTGGACACGTGGCCCAGCCCTTTCTTAATGGGGAGGCAGACAAGGTAGAAGGCAGCGCAGTGGGTGGCCTTCTGGAAACTGGGCTTCTCGAGGAACTGGCTGTCTGCAGAAGTGCCTGACAGCACAGCTGTGGCTGACCGCAACAGAGCCATCCCGACAGGGCCGGGAGCCCTGGGAACAGGAGAGCCCTGCGAACGCCACAGCCTACACCATCGGACCCCCCACCACGCAGTCCACAGCCTACACAGGTCTGCCCGAGACTCCACCCCAAAGGGAGCCCTCAGCGCACCTTGAGCTCAGTCCACCAGCCTCCCACGGGGGGCCGGGGTCGCCACCCCTTCGCTCTGACGTGTCTGTGCCACAGGAGGGCAAGACCCTCTGCCAACTTGCAGCCTGAGAAGACAGCGTCACCCTCAAGAACTAAGGAAGCATATGCTTAGGACACGGACAAGGCAGAGCCACCCCAAAACGAGGACATTCGGTATTTCCAAAAGGGCAACAAGGTCATCCCTATGGCAACCCCAGACCTTTGCCGAACTTCTCACACCTATGTTATGGCCTGGCACTGGTCTTTACCCTCAGCCGCACACCCGGGAGCGAGGGAAAAGGCACTCTCCTCTCTGTACTGAGTCCACCAGCACCGTTCCTTGGTTCCATTACACCTCTTCATTGGGAGACTCAGTTTCACCTCCTGGCTTTTCTTAAAGGCTGCAGGGGGGTGGGGGGAGCGGGTCCACCTATACTCAGGCTACTGAAACCTGGACCCAAAAGGCCAACGGTCATGCCAAGCCACGGACCCTCGTGAAGCCATTTTTGGCCGAGGTCCCCGGGAACACTAGAATCCACTGCCTGAGCGGATAGGACACGAAGCCCTCCTTTCTGTGACACCAGAAGACTTGGGAAGGCTATGGCGTGGATGTGAGAGTGAGGGGTGCTGGGGAGGACAGCGCGGAGCTCCAGGGAGAGAAGGCACCACCACAGAGGGTGCGGAGTGGGCAGGCTTCTCCCTGACTCCTGGAAACAGGGCTGTGCGTGGCCAGACCACGGCTCCAGCCTGCACTGGCTGAGGCAGAAACCAGATCGAGGGAGACAGGGTAGAAGCCCTGAGAGGAGGCCAGCTGCCATATTGGATTTCCGTTGGGGGGCGGGGTCCCTCTTTCCCACTCAAAGTTATTTCACACCAGCTGGAGGCCCAGGTGGGCCCACTCCGCCAAGGGAGAGTGGACCAGAAAGCTCATTAGACAAGGCACCTGGGTGGTGAGGTAC